>NW_027459541.1:212500-214780 GCF_050624435.1 Tenrec ecaudatus | reverse complement strand
GTGTTTCCTGACAATTGCATAATTACATTTACTTTCTGACCCATCCCAATTCTCCCTGTCTCTCCTGCTTAGCTAATTTTGTCCATAGTACTGAACATCAACTGTCATAGTGTGCAGTTCGTCACGCTCTCGCTCTCGCTCACGCTCTCGCTCTCGCTCACGCTCACGCTCTCGCTCACGCTCACGCTCTCGCTCTCGCTCTCGCTCTCGCTCACGCTCTCGCTCTCGCTCTCGCTCACGCTCTCGCTCTCGCTCACGCTCTCGCTCTCGCTCACGCTCTCGCTCTCGCTCTCGCTCTCGCTCTCGCTCACGCTCTCGCTCTCGCTCTCGCTCTCGCTCTCGCTCACGCTCTCGCTCTCGCTCTCGCTCTCGCTCTCGCTCTCGCTCTCGCTCTCGCTCACGCTCTCGCTCTCGCTCACGCTCTCGCTCTCGCTCACGCTCTCGCTCTCGCTCTCGCTCTCGCTCACGCTCTCGCTCACGCTCTCGCTCTCGCTCACGCTCTCGCTCTCGCTCACGCTCTCGCTCTCGCTCACGCTCTCGCTCTCGCTCACGCTCTCGCTCTCGCTCTCGCTCACGCTCTCGCTCTCGCTCTCGCTCTCGCTCTCGCTCACGCTCTCGCTCTCGCTCTCGCTCTCGCTCACGCTCTCGCTCTCGCTCACGCTCACGCTCTCGCTCACGCTCTCGCTCTCGCTCTCGCTCACGCTCTCGCTCTCGCTCTCGCTCTCGCTCTCGCTCTCGCTCTCGCTCTCGCTCTCGCTCACGCTCTCGCTCTCGCTCTCGCTCACGCTCTCGCTCTCGCTCTCGCTCACGCTCTCGCTCTCGCTCACGCTCTCGCTCACGCTCTCGCTCTCGCTCTCGCTCTCGCTCTCGCTCTCGCTCTCGCTCTCGCTCACGCTCTCGCTCTCGCTCACGCTCTCGCTCTCGCTCACGCTCTCGCTCTCGCTCACGCTCTCGCTCTCGCTCACGCTCTCGCTCTCGCTCACGCTCTCGCTCTCGCTCACGCTCTCGCTCTCGCTCACGCTCTCGCTCTCGCTCACGCTCTCGCTCTCGCTCACGCTCTCGCTCTCGCTCACGCTCTCGCTCTCGCTCACGCTCTCGCTCTCGCTCACGCTCTCGCTCTCGCTCACGCTCTCGCTCTCGCTCACGCTCTCGCTCTCGCTCACGCTCTCGCTCTCGCTCACGCTCTCGCTCTCGCTCACGCTCTCGCTCTCGCTCACGCTCTCGCTCTCGCTCACGCTCTCGCTCTCGCTCACGCTCTCGCTCTCGCTCACGCTCTCGCTCTCGCTCACGCTCTCGCTCTCGCTCACGCTCTCGCTCTCGCTCACGCTCTCGCTCTCGCTCACGCTCTCGCTCTCGCTCACGCTCTCGCTCTCGCTCACGCTCTCGCTCTCGCTCACGCTCTCGCTCACGCTCTCGCTCTCGCTCACGCTCTCGCTCTCGCTCACGCTCTCGCTCTCGCTCACGCTCTCGCTCTCGCTCACGCTCTCGCTCTCGCTCACGCTCTCGCTCTCGCTCACGCTCTCGCTCTCGCTCACGCTCTCGCTCTCGCTCACGCTCTCGCTGATTTAGGAGGCTCAGCACAAGGCTCTTGATTCATGTTTCACTCATGGTGGCTCTTTTTCCCCAAGAGTAATAAAACCCCATTTCTGATTCACAGCTAACGAAATGTCCACACTAAACAGTCCCACATTAGGGTTTATTTGCATGGCCCGATCACACGGGGTATCGTGTTCATTCGTTACATTGTTAGCAAATTATCCAGTCTCCTGGATAGATCACAACCACCTCACATTTGCATTCGCGGGTCTCTATGAATCAGCCTCAACTCAATGGCAATGAATTTTTTAGTTCGGTTAACCCAGTTAGTTGGCGAGAGTTACAGAGATTAAGGCTGGAAGATATCAAGTCATTCACTGCATTGCATTTGGCTGCTTTCAAAAACTAGCCCATGACAACTCCATGGGTCATAGCAGAATATTATTCAATATAGGGCTTAGGTCAAAGGGCACTGGAAATATACTATAACTATCACCGTGGGCTGAAGTACACCAATTATCATGAAATTGGTGCAGGATCAGGCAGAATTTCAGCATTTGTTCTGTTTTGCATGGGATCAGCATGTGTAAGGGCTGACCCAATGACAACTAACTGCAGCATATTGAAGCACTGCGTTAACTGAAATGCATAATCCCTAAAATTAAAGCATTATTGTTCTCACTAAAAGTAAGCACTTCCTTTATTCCCACCCCACCACACCCCGCTTTCTTAGTAGAAGGAGTG
>NW_027459541.1:200000-207500 GCF_050624435.1 Tenrec ecaudatus | reverse complement strand
TTCACCAAAACATTGCCAATTTTTCATAGAAATGATCACATCTAGTATTTTTATACGTTGCTCCTTGGCTGCCGGCAGGTGCTCATTCATTCAATAAGTATTGAATAGCTAATAACACGTTAGACCTTGGGGATGAAATCCTGAACAAGACAAAAATGATTTTATTTCTTCTAGTGAAGCTAACCGTATAGTAATAAATTCCAATGACTAAACATTCAATAATAAACCTGGGAACTGAGTATTAAAGTAGGAGAAGTGCAAGTTCTCTGGGAGGAAATAGACCAGGCTAAAAGACAACACACAGCCATCACGTCAATGTCTACTGATAGCAGCCCTATAGCTAGGGCAGGGAGACGTGCCCCGCACGTTTCTGAGACTATAACTTTTTATGGGAGCAGACAGTCTTGCTTTTTTTCCTGGAGTAAGTAGAAAACCCCGTTATCAAGTCGATGCCAACTCCCAACGATGGTATAGGACAGGTAGCACTGCTCTTGCGGGTTTCTAAGACTGTAACTCTTGACGGAGCAGCTGGGGTTACAGTTAGCATCCTGAGGCTGGTGGAAATGTCTCCTTCAACGAGACTGAGACCAAAAGGCTTACAGTCATCCTTGTCACTCTTCCTCCGGGACATGCCATGATCTGTTTGCCAGAAAACCTTGGGGATTCTAACTCTGCAAAAGAGCCAGATTCATCGCTTCTTTTGTCTCTGCCTTCTACCACTTCTACATCATTAATCTCTGATTTCTGCAATAGCCTCCTGCCTGCTCTCCTGCCTCTGCCTTTACAGAAGCATCCACTACATTCAATTCCAAATACACATACCTATTACTCGCTATTATTTACATAATATAAATTTCATTTCTGTCCATATCAATGGAATAAAAGCCATAATCTTTCTACTGGTCTAAGAGATTTCTTTAATTTCTCCTCCACCCCTCTGAAATATTTCTCCCATCACACTAGATCCTGTGATGGGAGGCTCTTCCTGCAGACCTGCCCAGTGCTTCCTTGGGACCCAAGAATGCGGTTCACTCTTTGAAATGGTTTTCTTCTAAGTATCCACTTGACTAGGTCCATTACTTCTTATAGTTCTTTTTCAAATGCCACTTTGTCACTGCTGTGTTTCCTGACAATTGCATAATTACATTTACTTTCTGACCCATCCCAATTCTCCCTGTCTCTCCTGCTTAGCTAATTTTGTCCATAGTACTGAACATCAACTGTCATAGTGTGCAGTTCGTCACGCTCTCGCTCTCGCTCACGCTCTCGCTCTCGCTCACGCTCACGCTCTCGCTCACGCTCACGCTCTCGCTCTCGCTCTCGCTCACGCTCTCGCTCTCGCTCTCGCTCTCGCTCACGCTCTCGCTCTCGCTCACGCTCTCGCTCTCGCTCACGCTCTCGCTCTCGCTCACGCTCTCGCTCTCGCTCTCGCTCTCGCTCACGCTCTCGCTCTCGCTCTCGCTCTCGCTCTCGCTCTCGCTCTCGCTCTCGCTCTCGCTCACGCTCTCGCTCTCGCTCTCGCTCTCGCTCTCGCTCTCGCTCTCGCTCTCGCTCACGCTCTCGCTCTCGCTCACGCTCTCGCTCTCGCTCACGCTCTCGCTCTCGCTCTCGCTCTCGCTCTCGCTCACGCTCTCGCTCTCGCTCACGCTCTCGCTCTCGCTCACGCTCTCGCTCTCGCTCACGCTCTCGCTCTCGCTCACGCTCTCGCTCTCGCTCACGCTCTCGCTCTCGCTCACGCTCTCGCTCTCGCTCACGCTCTCGCTCTCGCTCACGCTCCCGCTCTCGCTCATGCTCTCGCTCTCGCTCACGCTCCCGCTCTCGCTCTCGCTCCCGCTCTCGCTCTCGCTCCGCTCTCGCTCTCGCTCCCGCTCTCGCTCTCGCTCACGCTCTCGCTCTCGCTCACGCTCTCGCTCACGCTCTCGCTCTCGCTCACGCTCTCGCTCTCGCTCACGCTCTCGCTCTCGCTCACGCTCTCGCTCTCGCTCACGCTCTCGCTCTCGCTCACGCTCTCGCTCTCGCTCTCGCTCTCGCTCTCGCTCTCGCTCTCGCTCTCGCTCTCGCTCTCGCTCACGCTCTCGCTCTCGCTCTCGCTCTCGCTCACGCTCTCGCTCTCGCTCTCGCTCACGCTCTCGCTCTCGCTCACGCTCTCGCTCTCGCTCACGCTCTCGCTCTCGCTCACGCTCTCGCTCTCGCTCACGCTCTCGCTCTCGCTCACGCTCTCGCTCTCGCTCACGCTCTCGCTCTCGCTCACGCTCTCGCTCTCGCTCACGCTCTCGCTCTCGCTCTCGCTCTCGCTCACGCTCTCGCTCTCGCTCACGCTCTCGCTCTCGCTCACGCTCTCGCTCTCGCTCACGCTCTCGCTCTCGCTCTCGCTCTCACGCTCTCGCTGATTTAGGAGGCTCAGCACAAGGCTCTTGATTCATGTTTCACTCATGGTGGCTCTTTTTCCCCAAGAGTAATAAAACCCCATTTCTGATTCACAGCTAACGAAATGTCCACACTAAACAGTCCCACATTAGGGTTTATTTGCATGGCCCGATCACACGGGGTATCGTGTTCATTCGTTACATTGTTAGCAAATTATCCAGTCTCCTGGATAGATCACAACCACCTCACATTTGCATTCGCGGGTCTCTATGAATCAGCCTCAACTCAATGGCAATGAATTTTTTAGTTCGGTTAACCCAGTTAGTTGGCGAGAGTTACAGAGATTAAGGCTGGAAGATATCAAGTCATTCACTGCATTGCATTTGGCTGCTTTCAAAAACTAGCCCATGACAACTCCATGGGTCATAGCAGAATATTATTCAATATAGGGCTTAGGTCAAAGGGCACTGGAAATATACTATAACTATCACCGTGGGCTGAAGTACACCAATTATCATGAAATTGGTGCAGGATCAGGCAGAATTTCAGCATTTGTTCTGTTTTGCATGGGATCAGCATGTGTAAGGGCTGACCCAATGACAACTAACTGCAGCATATTGAAGCACTGCGTTAACTGAAATGCATAATCCCTAAAATTAAAGCATTATTGTTCTCACTAAAAGTAAGCACTTCCTTTATTCCCACCCCACCACACCCCGCTTTCTTAGTAGAAGGAGTGAGTGTTCCCTTCTTGCTTATGACATAAAGTAGAAAATTTCCATCCTGGACTTAGATTCAGCATCAGTAAAATCCATCTTATCTGTGCAAATTTCTCTCACCATTCTACTTTTCCAAGATTTCGATTGGGATTTTGATTAATAATGTATCTATTTAATCCTATATACAAGGTGAATAAAATGTGCATGGCTTTAAACCTCTTGAGTTTGCATTGCAGAAAAAAGTAAATCAACTTACATGGACAATTAATGATATGTTACCTTCTTTTGCCATTTGATCATTTCTTGTTTATATGTTTTTCACCAAAACATTGCCAATTTTTCATAGAAATGATCACATCTAGTATTTTTATACGTTGCTCCTTGGCTGCCGGCAGGTGCTCATTCATTCAATAAGTATTGAATAGCTAATAACACGTTAGACCTTGGGGATGAAATCCTGAACAAGACAAAAATGATTTTATTTCTTCTAGTGAAGCTAACCGTATAGTAATAAATTCCAATGACTAAACATTCAATAATAAACCTGGGAACTGAGTATTAAAGTAGGAGAAGTGCAAGTTCTCTGGGAGGAAATAGACCAGGCTAAAAGACAACACACAGCCATCACGTCAATGTCTACTGATAGCAGCCCTATAGCTAGGGCAGGGAGACGTGCCCCGCACGTTTCTGAGACTATAACTTTTTATGGGAGCAGACAGTCTTGCTTTTTTTCCTGGAGTAAGTAGAAAACCCCGTTATCAAGTCGATGCCAACTCCCAACGATGGTATAGGACAGGTAGCACTGCTCTTGCGGGTTTCTAAGACTGTAACTCTTGACGGAGCAGCTGGGGTTACAGTTAGCATCCTGAGGCTGGTGGAAATGTCTCCTTCAACGAGACTGAGACCAAAAGGCTTACAGTCATCCTTGTCACTCTTCCTCCGGGACATGCCATGATCTGTTTGCCAGAAAACCTTGGGGATTCTAACTCTGCAAAAGAGCCAGATTCATCGCTTCTTTTGTCTCTGCCTTCTACCACTTCTACATCATTAATCTCTGATTTCTGCAATAGCCTCCTGCCTGCTCTCCTGCCTCTGCCTTTACAGAAGCATCCACTACATTCAATTCCAAATACACATACCTATTACTCGCTATTATTTACATAATATAAATTTCATTTCTGTCCATATCAATGGAATAAAAGCCATAATCTTTCTACTGGTCTAAGAGATTTCTTTAATTTCTCCTCCACCCCTCTGAAATATTTCTCCCATCACACTAGATCCTGTGATGGGAGGCTCTTCCTGCAGACCTGCCCAGTGCTTCCTTGGGACCCAAGAATGCGGTTCACTCTTTGAAATGGTTTTCTTCTAAGTATCCACTTGACTAGGTCCATTACTTCTTATAGTTCTTTTTCAAATGCCACTTTGTCACTGCTGTGTTTCCTGACAATTGCATAATTACATTTACTTTCTGACCCATCCCAATTCTCCCTGTCTCTCCTGCTTAGCTAATTTTGTCCATAGTACTGAACATCAACTGTCATAGTGTGCAGTTCGTCACGCTCTCGCTCTCGCTCACGCTCTCGCTCTCGCTCACGCTCACGCTCTCGCTCACGCTCACGCTCTCGCTCTCGCTCTCGCTCACGCTCTCGCTCTCGCTCTCGCTCTCGCTCACGCTCTCGCTCTCGCTCACGCTCTCGCTCTCGCTCACGCTCTCGCTCTCGCTCACGCTCTCGCTCTCGCTCTCGCTCTCGCTCACGCTCTCGCTCTCGCTCTCGCTCTCGCTCTCGCTCTCGCTCTCGCTCTCGCTCTCGCTCACGCTCTCGCTCTCGCTCTCGCTCTCGCTCTCGCTCTCGCTCTCGCTCTCGCTCTCGCTCACGCTCTCGCTCTCGCTCACGCTCTCGCTCTCGCTCACGCTCTCGCTCTCGCTCACGCTCTCGCTCTCGCTCACGCTCTCGCTCTCGCTCTCGCTCTCGCTCTCGCTCACGCTCTCGCTCTCGCTCACGCTCTCGCTCTCGCTCACGCTCTCGCTCTCGCTCACGCTCTCGCTCTCGCTCACGCTCTCGCTCTCGCTCACGCTCTCGCTCTCGCTCACGCTCTCGCTCTCGCTCACGCTCTCGCTCTCGCTCACGCTCCCGCTCTCGCTCACGCTCTCGCTCTCGCTCACGCTCCCGCTCTCGCTCACGCTCCCGCTCTCGCTCTCGCTCCCGCTCTCGCTCTCGCTCCCGCTCTCGCTCTCGCTCACGCTCTCGCTCTCGCTCACGCTCTCGCTCACGCTCACGCTCTCGCTCACGCTCTCGCTCTCGCTCACGCTCTCGCTCTCGCTCACGCTCTCGCTCTCGCTCACGCTCTCGCTCTCGCTCACGCTCTCGCTCTCGCTCTCGCTCTCGCTCTCGCTCTCGCTCTCGCTCTCGCTCTCGCTCACGCTCTCGCTCTCGCTCTCGCTCTCGCTCACGCTCTCGCTCTCGCTCTCGCTCTCGCTCACGCTCTCGCTCTCGCTCACGCTCTCGCTCTCGCTCACGCTCTCGCTCTCGCTCACGCTCTCGCTCTCGCTCACGCTCTCGCTCTCGCTCACGCTCTCGCTCTCGCTCACGCTCTCGCTCTCGCTCACGCTCTCGCTCTCGCTCACGCTCTCGCTCTCGCTCACGCTCTCGCTCTCGCTCACGCTCTCGCTCTCGCTCTCGCTCACGCTCTCGCTGATTTAGGAGGCTCAGCACAAGGCTCTTGATTCATGTTTCACTCATGGTGGCTCTTTTTCCCCAAGAGTAATAAAACCCCATTTCTGATTCACAGCTAACGAAATGTCCACACTAAACAGTCCCACATTAGGGTTTATTTGCATGGCCCGATCACACGGGGTATCGTGTTCATTCGTTACATTGTTAGCAAATTATCCAGTCTCCTGGATAGATCACAACCACCTCACATTTGCATTCGCGGGTCTCTATGAATCAGCCTCAACTCAATGGCAATGAATTTTTTAGTTCGGTTAACCCAGTTAGTTGGCGAGAGTTACAGAGATTAAGGCTGGAAGATATCAAGTCATTCACTGCATTGCATTTGGCTGCTTTCAAAAACTAGCCCATGACAACTCCATGGGTCATAGCAGAATATTATTCAATATAGGGCTTAGGTCAAAGGGCACTGGAAATATACTATAACTATCACCGTGGGCTGAAGTACACCAATTATCATGAAATTGGTGCAGGATCAGGCAGAATTTCAGCATTTGTTCTGTTTTGCATGGGATCAGCATGTGTAAGGGCTGACCCAATGACAACTAACTGCAGCATATTGAAGCACTGCGTTAACTGAAATGCATAATCCCTAAAATTAAAGCATTATTGTTCTCACTAAAAGTAAGCACTTCCTTTATTCCCACCCCACCACACCCCGCTTTCTTAGTAGAAGGAGTGAGTGTTCCCTTCTTGCTTATGACATAAAGTAGAAAATTTCCATCCTGGACTTAGATTCAGCATCAGTAAAATCCATCTTATCTGTGCAAATTTCTCTCACCATTCTACTTTTCCAAGATTTCGATTGGGATTTTGATTAATAATGTATCTATTTAATCCTATATACAAGGTGAATAAAATGTGCATGGCTTTAAACCTCTTGAGTTTGCATTGCAGAAAAAAGTAAATCAACTTACATGGACAATTAATGATATGTTACCTTCTTTTGCCATTTGATCATTTCTTGTTTATATGTTTTTCACCAAAACATTGCCAATTTTTCATAGAAATGATCACATCTAGTATTTTTATACGTTGCTCCTTGGCTGCCGGCAGGTGCTCATTCATTCAATAAGTATTGAATAGCTAATAACACGTTAGACCTTGGGGATGAAATCCTGAACAAGACAAAAATGATTTTATTTCTTCTAGTGAAGCTAACCGTATAGTAATAAATTCCAATGACTAAACATTCAATAATAAACCTGGGAACTGAGTATTAAAGTAGGAGAAGTGCAAGTTCTCTGGGAGGAAATAGACCAGGCTAAAAGACAACACACAGCCATCACGTCAATGTCTACTGATAGCAGCCCTATAGCTAGGGCAGGGAGACGTGCCCCGCACGTTTCTGAGACTATAACTTTTTATGGGAGCAGACAGTCTTGCTTTTTTTCCTGGAGTAAGTAGAAAACCCCGTTATCAAGTCGATGCCAACTCCCAACGATGGTATAGGACAGGTAGCACTGCTCTTGCGGGTTTCTAAGACTGTAACTCTTGACGGAGCAGCTGGGGTTACAGTTAGCATCCTGAGGCTGGTGGAAATGTCTCCTTCAACGAGACTGAGACCAAAAGGCTTACAGTCATCCTTGTCACTCTTCCTCCGGGACATGCCATGATCTGTTTGCCAGAAAACCTTGGGGATTCTAACTCTGCAAAAGAGCCAGATTCATCGCTTCTTT
>NW_027459541.1:195000-197500 GCF_050624435.1 Tenrec ecaudatus | reverse complement strand
TCTCGCTCTCGCTCACGCTCTCGCTCTCGCCCACGCTCTCGCTCTCGCCCACGCTCTCGCTCTCGCCCACGCTCTCGCTCTCGCCCACGCTCTCGCTCTCGCCCACGCTCTCGCTCTCGCCCACGCTCTCGCTCTCGCCCACGTTCTCGCTCTCGCCCACGCTCTCGCTCTCGCCCACGCTCTCGCTCTCGCCCACGCTCTCGCTCTCGCCCACGCTCTCGCTCTCGCCCACGCTCTCGCTCTCGCCCACGCTCTCGCTCTCGCCCACGCTCTCGCTCTCGCCCACGCTCTCGCTCTCGCCCACGCTCTCGCTCTCGCCCACGCTCTCGCTCTCGCCCACGCTCTCGCTCTCGCCCACGCTCTCGCTCTCGCCCACGCTCTCGCTCTCGCCCACGCTCTCGCTCTCGCTCTCGCTCACGCTCTCGCTCTCGCTCACGCTCTCGCTCTCGCTCACGCTCTCGCTCTCGCTCACGCTCTCGCTCTCGCTCACGCTCTCGCTCTCGCTCACGCTCTCGCTCTCGCTCACGCTCTCGCTCTCGCTCACGCTCTCGCTCTCGCTCACGCTCTCGCTCTCGCTCACGCTCTCGCTCTCGCTCACGCTCTCGCTCTCGCTCACGCTCTCGCTCTCGCTCACGCTCTCGCTCTCGCTCACGCTCTCGCTCTCGCTCACGCTCTCGCTCTCGCTCACGCTCTCGCTCTCGCTCACGCTCTCGCTCTCGCTCACGCTCTCGCTCTCGCTCACGCTCTCGCTCTCGCTCACGCTCTCGCTCTCGCTCACGCTCTCGCTGATTTAGGAGGCTCAGCACAAGGCTCTTGATTCATGTTTCACTCATGGTGGCTCTTTTTCCCCAAGAGTAATAAAACCCCATTTCTGATTCACAGCTAACGAAATGTCCACACTAAACAGTCCCACATTAGGGTTTATTTGCATGGCCCGATCACACGGGGTATCGTGTTCATTCGTTACATTGTTAGCAAATTATCCAGTCTCCTGGATAGATCACAACCACCTCACATTTGCATTCGCGGGTCTCTATGAATCAGCCTCAACTCAATGGCAATGAATTTTTTAGTTCGGTTAACCCAGTTAGTTGGCGAGAGTTACAGAGATTAAGGCTGGAAGATATCAAGTCATTCACTGCATTGCATTTGGCTGCTTTCAAAAACTAGCCCATGACAACTCCATGGGTCATAGCAGAATATTATTCAATATAGGGCTTAGGTCAAAGGGCACTGGAAATATACTATAACTATCACCGTGGGCTGAAGTACACCAATTATCATGAAATTGGTGCAGGATCAGGCAGAATTTCAGCATTTGTTCTGTTTTGCATGGGATCAGCATGTGTAAGGGCTGACCCAATGACAACTAACTGCAGCATATTGAAGCACTGCGTTAACTGAAATGCATAATCCCTAAAATTAAAGCATTATTGTTCTCACTAAAAGTAAGCACTTCCTTTATTCCCACCCCACCACACCCCGCTTTCTTAGTAGAAGGAGTGAGTGTTCCCTTCTTGCTTATGACATAAAGTAGAAAATTTCCATCCTGGACTTAGATTCAGCATCAGTAAAATCCATCTTATCTGTGCAAATTTCTCTCACCATTCTACTTTTCCAAGATTTCGATTGGGATTTTGATTAATAATGTATCTATTTAATCCTATATACAAGGTGAATAAAATGTGCATGGCTTTAAACCTCTTGAGTTTGCATTGCAGAAAAAAGTAAATCAACTTACATGGACAATTAATGATATGTTACCTTCTTTTGCCATTTGATCATTTCTTGTTTATATGTTTTTCACCAAAACATTGCCAATTTTTCATAGAAATGATCACATCTAGTATTTTTATACGTTGCTCCTTGGCTGCCGGCAGGTGCTCATTCATTCAATAAGTATTGAATAGCTAATAACACGTTAGACCTTGGGGATGAAATCCTGAACAAGACAAAAATGATTTTATTTCTTCTAGTGAAGCTAACCGTATAGTAATAAATTCCAATGACTAAACATTCAATAATAAACCTGGGAACTGAGTATTAAAGTAGGAGAAGTGCAAGTTCTCTGGGAGGAAATAGACCAGGCTAAAAGACAACACACAGCCATCACGTCAATGTCTACTGATAGCAGCCCTATAGCTAGGGCAGGGAGACGTGCCCCGCACGTTTCTGAGACTATAACTTTTTATGGGAGCAGACAGTATTGCTTTTTTTCCTGGAGTAAGTAGAAAACCCCGTTATCAAGTCGATGCCAACTCCCAACGATGGTATAGGACAGGTAGCACTGCTCTTGCGGGTTTCTAAGACTGTAACTCTTGACGGAGCAGCTGGGGTTACAGTTAGCATCCTGAGGCTGGTGGAAATGTCTCCTTCAACGAGACTGAGACCAAAAGGCTTACAGTCATCCTTGTCACTCTTCCTCCGGGACATGCCATGATCTGTTTGCCAGAAAACCTTGGGGATTCTAACTCTGCAAAAGAGCCAGATTCATCGCTTC
>NW_027459541.1:162500-192500 GCF_050624435.1 Tenrec ecaudatus | reverse complement strand
CGCTCACGCTCTCGCTCTCGCCCACGCTCTCGCTCTCGCCCACGCTCTCGCTCTCGCCCACGCTCTCGCTCTCGCCCACGCTCTCGCTCTCGCCCACGCTCTCGCTCTCGCCCACGCTCTCGCTCTCGCCCACGTTCTCGCTCTCGCCCACGCTCTCGCTCTCGCCCACGCTCTCGCTCTCGCCCACGCTCTCGCTCTCGCCCACGCTCTCGCTCTCGCCCACGCTCTCGCTCTCGCCCACGCTCTCGCTCTCGCCCACGCTCTCGCTCTCGCCCACGCTCTCGCTCTCGCCCACGCTCTCGCTCTCGCCCACGCTCTCGCTCTCGCCCACGCTCTCGCTCTCGCCCACGCTCTCGCTCTCGCCCACGCTCTCGCTCTCGCTCTCGCTCACGCTCTCGCTCTCGCTCACGCTCTCGCTCTCGCTCACGCTCTCGCTCTCGCTCACGCTCTCGCTCTCGCTCACGCTCTCGCTCTCGCTCACGCTCTCGCTCTCGCTCACGCTCTCGCTCTCGCTCACGCTCTCGCTCTCGCTCACGCTCTCGCTCTCGCTCACGCTCTCGCTCTCGCTCACGCTCTCGCTCTCGCTCACGCTCTCGCTCTCGCTCACGCTCTCGCTCTCGCTCACGCTCTCGCTCTCGCTCACGCTCTCGCTCTCGCTCACGCTCTCGCTCTCGCTCACGCTCTCGCTCTCGCTCACGCTCTCGCTCTCGCTCACGCTCTCGCTCTCGCTCACGCTCTCGCTCTCGCTCACGCTCTCGCTCTCGCTCACGCTCTCGCTGATTTAGGAGGCTCAGCACAAGGCTCTTGATTCATGTTTCACTCATGGTGGCTCTTTTTCCCCAAGAGTAATAAAACCCCATTTCTGATTCACAGCTAACGAAATGTCCACACTAAACAGTCCCACATTAGGGTTTATTTGCATGGCCCGATCACACGGGGTATCGTGTTCATTCGTTACATTGTTAGCAAATTATCCAGTCTCCTGGATAGATCACAACCACCTCACATTTGCATTCGCGGGTCTCTATGAATCAGCCTCAACTCAATGGCAATGAATTTTTTAGTTCGGTTAACCCAGTTAGTTGGCGAGAGTTACAGAGATTAAGGCTGGAAGATATCAAGTCATTCACTGCATTGCATTTGGCTGCTTTCAAAAACTAGCCCATGACAACTCCATGGGTCATAGCAGAATATTATTCAATATAGGGCTTAGGTCAAAGGGCACTGGAAATATACTATAACTATCACCGTGGGCTGAAGTACACCAATTATCATGAAATTGGTGCAGGATCAGGCAGAATTTCAGCATTTGTTCTGTTTTGCATGGGATCAGCATGTGTAAGGGCTGACCCAATGACAACTAACTGCAGCATATTGAAGCACTGCGTTAACTGAAATGCATAATCCCTAAAATTAAAGCATTATTGTTCTCACTAAAAGTAAGCACTTCCTTTATTCCCACCCCACCACACCCCGCTTTCTTAGTAGAAGGAGTGAGTGTTCCCTTCTTGCTTATGACATAAAGTAGAAAATTTCCATCCTGGACTTAGATTCAGCATCAGTAAAATCCATCTTATCTGTGCAAATTTCTCTCACCATTCTACTTTTCCAAGATTTCGATTGGGATTTTGATTAATAATGTATCTATTTAATCCTATATACAAGGTGAATAAAATGTGCATGGCTTTAAACCTCTTGAGTTTGCATTGCAGAAAAAAGTAAATCAACTTACATGGACAATTAATGATATGTTACCTTCTTTTGCCATTTGATCATTTCTTGTTTATATGTTTTTCACCAAAACATTGCCAATTTTTCATAGAAATGATCACATCTAGTATTTTTATACGTTGCTCCTTGGCTGCCGGCAGGTGCTCATTCATTCAATAAGTATTGAATAGCTAATAACACGTTAGACCTTGGGGATGAAATCCTGAACAAGACAAAAATGATTTTATTTCTTCTAGTGAAGCTAACCGTATAGTAATAAATTCCAATGACTAAACATTCAATAATAAACCTGGGAACTGAGTATTAAAGTAGGAGAAGTGCAAGTTCTCTGGGAGGAAATAGACCAGGCTAAAAGACAACACACAGCCATCACGTCAATGTCTACTGATAGCAGCCCTATAGCTAGGGCAGGGAGACGTGCCCCGCACGTTTCTGAGACTATAACTTTTTATGGGAGCAGACAGTCTTGCTTTTTTTCCTGGAGTAAGTAGAAAACCCCGTTATCAAGTCGATGCCAACTCCCAACGATGGTATAGGACAGGTAGCACTGCTCTTGCGGGTTTCTAAGACTGTAACTCTTGACGGAGCAGCTGGGGTTACAGTTAGCATCCTGAGGCTGGTGGAAATGTCTCCTTCAACGAGACTGAGACCAAAAGGCTTACAGTCATCCTTGTCACTCTTCCTCCGGGACATGCCATGATCTGTTTGCCAGAAAACCTTGGGGATTCTAACTCTGCAAAAGAGCCAGATTCATCGCTTCTTTTGTCTCTGCCTTCTACCACTTCTACATCATTAATCTCTGATTTCTGCAATAGCCTCCTGCCTGCTCTCCTGCCTCTGCCTTTACAGAAGCATGCACTACATTCAATTCCAAATACACATACCTATTACTCGCTATTATTTACATAATATAAATTTCATTTCTGTCCATATCAATGGAATAAAAGCCATAATCTTTCTACTGGTCTAAGAGATTTCTTTAATTTCTCCTCCACCCCTCTGAAATATTTCTCCCATCACACTAGATCCTGTGATGGGAGGCTCTTCCTGCAGACCTGCCCAGTGCTTCCTTGGGACCCAAGAATGCGGTTCACTCTTTGAAATGGTTTTCTTCTAAGTATCCACTTGACTAGGTCCATTACTTCTTATAGTTCTTTTTCAAATGCCACTTTGTCACTGCTGTGTTTCCTGACAATTGCATAATTACATTTACTTTCTGACCCATCCCAATTCTCCCTGTCTCTCCTGCTTAGCTAATTTTGTCCATAGTACTGAACATCAACTGTCATAGTGTGCAGTTCGTCACGCTCTCGCTCTCGCTCACGCTCTCGCTCTCGCTCACGCTCACGCTCTCGCTCACGCTCACGCTCTCGCTCTCGCTCTCGCTCTCGCTCACGCTCTCGCTCTCGCTCTCGCTCACGCTCTCGCTCTCGCTCACGCTCTCGCTCTCGCTCACGCTCTCGCTCTCGCTCACGCTCTCGCTCTCGCTCTCGCTCTCGCTCACGCTCTCGCTCTCGCTCTCGCTCTCGCTCTCGCTCTCGCTCACGCTCTCGCTCTCGCTCTCGCTCTCGCTCTCGCTCTCGCTCTCGCTCTCGCTCTCGCTCTCGCTCTCGCTCACGCTCTCGCTCTCGCTCACGCTCTCGCTCTCGCTCACGCTCTCGCTCTCGCTCACGCTCTCGCTCTCGCTCACGCTCTCGCTCTCGCTCTCGCTCTCGCTCTCGCTCACGCTCTCGCTCTCGCTCACGCTCTCGCTCTCGCTCACGCTCTCGCTCTCGCTCACGCTCTCGCTCTCGCTCACGCTCTCGCTCTCGCTCACGCTCTCGCTCTCGCTCACGCTCTCGCTCTCGCTCACGCTCTCGCTCTCGCTCACCCTCTCGCTCTCGCTCACGCTCTCGCTCTCGCTCACGCTCTCGCTCTCGCTCACGCTCTCGCTCTCGCTCACGCTCTCGCTCTCGCTCACGCTCTCGCTCTCGCTCACGCTCTCGCTCTCGCTCACGCTCTCGCTCTCGCTCACGCTCTCGCTCTCGCTCACGCTCTCGCTCTCGCTCACGCTCTCGCTCTCGCTCACGCTCTCGCTCTCGCTCACGCTCTCGCTGATTTAGGAGGCTCAGCACAAGGCTCTTGATTCATGTTTCACTCATGGTGGCTCTTTTTCCCCAAGAGTAATAAAACCCCATTTCTGATTCACAGCTAACGAAATGTCCACACTAAACAGTCCCACATTAGGGTTTATTTGCATGGCCCGATCACACGGGGTATCGTGTTCATTCGTTACATTGTTAGCAAATTATCCAGTCTCCTGGATAGATCACAACCACCTCACATTTGCATTCGCGGGTCTCTATGAATCAGCCTCAACTCAATGGCAATGAATTTTTTAGTTCGGTTAACCCAGTTAGTTGGCGAGAGTTACAGAGATTAAGGCTGGAAGATATCAAGTCATTCACTGCATTGCATTTGGCTGCTTTCAAAAACTAGCCCATGACAACTCCATGGGTCATAGCAGAATATTATTCAATATAGGGCTTAGGTCAAAGGGCACTGGAAATATACTATAACTATCACCGTGGGCTGAAGTACACCAATTATCATGAAATTGGTGCAGGATCAGGCAGAATTTCAGCATTTGTTCTGTTTTGCATGGGATCAGCATGTGTAAGGGCTGACCCAATGACAACTAACTGCAGCATATTGAAGCACTGCGTTAACTGAAATGCATAATCCCTAAAATTAAAGCATTATTGTTCTCACTAAAAGTAAGCACTTCCTTTATTCCCACCCCACCACACCCCGCTTTCTTAGTAGAAGGAGTGAGTGTTCCCTTCTTGCTTATGACATAAAGTAGAAAATTTCCATCCTGGACTTAGATTCAGCATCAGTAAAATCCATCTTATCTGTGCAAATTTCTCTCACCATTCTACTTTTCCAAGATTTCGATTGGGATTTTGATTAATAATGTATCTATTTAATCCTATATACAAGGTGAATAAAATGTGCATGGCTTTAAACCTCTTGAGTTTGCATTGCAGAAAAAAGTAAATCAACTTACATGGACAATTAATGATATGTTACCTTCTTTTGCCATTTGATCATTTCTTGTTTATATGTTTTTCACCAAAACATTGCCAATTTTTCATAGAAATGATCACATCTAGTATTTTTATACGTTGCTCCTTGGCTGCCGGCAGGTGCTCATTCATTCAATAAGTATTGAATAGCTAATAACACGTTAGACCTTGGGGATGAAATCCTGAACAAGACAAAAATGATTTTATTTCTTCTAGTGAAGCTAACCGTATAGTAATAAATTCCAATGACTAAACATTCAATAATAAACCTGGGAACTGAGTATTAAAGTAGGAGAAGTGCAAGTTCTCTGGGAGGAAATAGACCAGGCTAAAAGACAACACACAGCCATCACGTCAATGTCTACTGATAGCAGCCCTATAGCTAGGGCAGGGAGACGTGCCCCGCACGTTTCTGAGACTATAACTTTTTATGGGAGCAGACAGTCTTGCTTTTTTTCCTGGAGTAAGTAGAAAACCCCGTTATCAAGTCGATGCCAACTCCCAACGATGGTATAGGACAGGTAGCACTGCTCTTGCGGGTTTCTAAGACTGTAACTCTTGACGGAGCAGCTGGGGTTACAGTTAGCATCCTGAGGCTGGTGGAAATGTCTCCTTCAACGAGACTGAGACCAAAAGGCTTACAGTCATCCTTGTCACTCTTCCTCCGGGACATGCCATGATCTGTTTGCCAGAAAACCTTGGGGATTCTAACTCTGCAAAAGAGCCAGATTCATCGCTTCTTTTGTCTCTGCCTTCTACCACTTCTACATCATTAATCTCTGATTTCTGCAATAGCCTCCTGCCTGCTCTCCTGCCTCTGCCTTTACAGAAGCATGCACTACATTCAATTCCAAATACACATACCTATTACTCGCTATTATTTACATAATATAAATTTCATTTCTGTCCATATCAATGGAATAAAAGCCATAATCTTTCTACTGGTCTAAGAGATTTCTTTAATTTCTCCTCCACCCCTCTGAAATATTTCTCCCATCACACTAGATCCTGTGATGGGAGGCTCTTCCTGCAGACCTGCCCAGTGCTTCCTTGGGACCCAAGAATGCGGTTCACTCTTTGAAATGGTTTTCTTCTAAGTATCCACTTGACTAGGTCCATTACTTCTTATAGTTCTTTTTCAAATGCCACTTTGTCACTGCTGTGTTTCCTGACAATTGCATAATTACATTTACTTTCTGACCCATCCCAATTCTCCCTGTCTCTCCTGCTTAGCTAATTTTGTCCATAGTACTGAACATCAACTGTCATAGTGTGCAGTTCGTCACGCTCTCGCTCTCGCTCACGCTCTCGCTCTCGCTCACGCTCACGCTCTCGCTCACGCTCACGCTCTCGCTCTCGCTCTCGCTCTCGCTCACGCTCTCGCTCTCGCTCTCGCTCACGCTCTCGCTCTCGCTCACGCTCTCGCTCTCGCTCACGCTCTCGCTCTCGCTCACGCTCTCGCTCTCGCTCTCGCTCTCGCTCACGCTCTCGCTCTCGCTCTCGCTCTCGCTCTCGCTCTCGCTCACGCTCTCGCTCTCGCTCTCGCTCTCGCTCTCGCTCTCGCTCTCGCTCTCGCTCTCGCTCTCGCTCTCGCTCACGCTCTCGCTCTCGCTCACGCTCTCGCTCTCGCTCACGCTCTCGCTCTCGCTCACGCTCTCGCTCTCGCTCACGCTCTCGCTCTCGCTCTCGCTCTCGCTCTCGCTCACGCTCTCGCTCTCGCTCACGCTCTCGCTCTCGCTCACGCTCTCGCTCTCGCTCACGCTCTCGCTCTCGCTCACGCTCTCGCTCTCGCTCACGCTCTCGCTCTCGCTCACGCTCTCGCTCTCGCTCACGCTCTCGCTCTCGCTCACCCTCTCGCTCTCGCTCACGCTCTCGCTCTCGCTCACGCTCTCGCTCTCGCTCACGCTCTCGCTCTCGCTCACGCTCTCGCTCTCGCTCACGCTCTCGCTCTCGCTCACGCTCTCGCTCTCGCTCACGCTCTCGCTCTCGCTCACGCTCTCGCTCTCGCTCACGCTCTCGCTCTCGCTCACGCTCTCGCTCTCGCTCACGCTCTCGCTCTCGCTCACGCTCTCGCTGATTTAGGAGGCTCAGCACAAGGCTCTTGATTCATGTTTCACTCATGGTGGCTCTTTTTCCCCAAGAGTAATAAAACCCCATTTCTGATTCACAGCTAACGAAATGTCCACACTAAACAGTCCCACATTAGGGTTTATTTGCATGGCCCGATCACACGGGGTATCGTGTTCATTCGTTACATTGTTAGCAAATTATCCAGTCTCCTGGATAGATCACAACCACCTCACATTTGCATTCGCGGGTCTCTATGAATCAGCCTCAACTCAATGGCAATGAATTTTTTAGTTCGGTTAACCCAGTTAGTTGGCGAGAGTTACAGAGATTAAGGCTGGAAGATATCAAGTCATTCACTGCATTGCATTTGGCTGCTTTCAAAAACTAGCCCATGACAACTCCATGGGTCATAGCAGAATATTATTCAATATAGGGCTTAGGTCAAAGGGCACTGGAAATATACTATAACTATCACCGTGGGCTGAAGTACACCAATTATCATGAAATTGGTGCAGGATCAGGCAGAATTTCAGCATTTGTTCTGTTTTGCATGGGATCAGCATGTGTAAGGGCTGACCCAATGACAACTAACTGCAGCATATTGAAGCACTGCGTTAACTGAAATGCATAATCCCTAAAATTAAAGCATTATTGTTCTCACTAAAAGTAAGCACTTCCTTTATTCCCACCCCACCACACCCCGCTTTCTTAGTAGAAGGAGTGAGTGTTCCCTTCTTGCTTATGACATAAAGTAGAAAATTTCCATCCTGGACTTAGATTCAGCATCAGTAAAATCCATCTTATCTGTGCAAATTTCTCTCACCATTCTACTTTTCCAAGATTTCGATTGGGATTTTGATTAATAATGTATCTATTTAATCCTATATACAAGGTGAATAAAATGTGCATGGCTTTAAACCTCTTGAGTTTGCATTGCAGAAAAAAGTAAATCAACTTACATGGACAATTAATGATATGTTACCTTCTTTTGCCATTTGATCATTTCTTGTTTATATGTTTTTCACCAAAACATTGCCAATTTTTCATAGAAATGATCACATCTAGTATTTTTATACGTTGCTCCTTGGCTGCCGGCAGGTGCTCATTCATTCAATAAGTATTGAATAGCTAATAACACGTTAGACCTTGGGGATGAAATCCTGAACAAGACAAAAATGATTTTATTTCTTCTAGTGAAGCTAACCGTATAGTAATAAATTCCAATGACTAAACATTCAATAATAAACCTGGGAACTGAGTATTAAAGTAGGAGAAGTGCAAGTTCTCTGGGAGGAAATAGACCAGGCTAAAAGACAACACACAGCCATCACGTCAATGTCTACTGATAGCAGCCCTATAGCTAGGGCAGGGAGACGTGCCCCGCACGTTTCTGAGACTATAACTTTTTATGGGAGCAGACAGTCTTGCTTTTTTTCCTGGAGTAAGTAGAAAACCCCGTTATCAAGTCGATGCCAACTCCCAACGATGGTATAGGACAGGTAGCACTGCTCTTGCGGGTTTCTAAGACTGTAACTCTTGACGGAGCAGCTGGGGTTACAGTTAGCATCCTGAGGCTGGTGGAAATGTCTCCTTCAACGAGACTGAGACCAAAAGGCTTACAGTCATCCTTGTCACTCTTCCTCCGGGACATGCCATGATCTGTTTGCCAGAAAACCTTGGGGATTCTAACTCTGCAAAAGAGCCAGATTCATCGCTTCTTTTGTCTCTGCCTTCTACCACTTCTACATCATTAATCTCTGATTTCTGCAATAGCCTCCTGCCTGCTCTCCTGCCTCTGCCTTTACAGAAGCATCCACTACATTCAATTCCAAATACACATACCTATTACTCGCTATTATTTACATAATATAAATTTCATTTCTGTCCATATCAATGGAATAAAAGCCATAATCTTTCTACTGGTCTAAGAGATTTCTTTAATTTCTCCTCCACCCCTCTGAAATATTTCTCCCATCACACTAGATCCTGTGATGGGAGGCTCTTCCTGCAGACCTGCCCAGTGCTTCCTTGGGACCCAAGAATGCGGTTCACTCTTTGAAATGGTTTTCTTCTAAGTATCCACTTGACTAGGTCCATTACTTCTTATAGTTCTTTTTCAAATGCCACTTTGTCACTGCTGTGTTTCCTGACAATTGCATAATTACATTTACTTTCTGACCCATCCCAATTCTCCCTGTCTCTCCTGCTTAGCTAATTTTGTCCATAGTACTGAACATCAACTGTCATAGTGTGCAGTTCGTCACGCTCTCGCTCTCGCTCACGCTCTCGCTCTCGCTCACGCTCACGCTCTCGCTCACGCTCACGCTCTCGCTCTCGCTCTCGCTCTCGCTCACGCTCTCGCTCTCGCTCTCGCTCACGCTCTCGCTCTCGCTCACGCTCTCGCTCTCGCTCACGCTCTCGCTCTCGCTCACGCTCTCGCTCTCGCTCACGCTCTCGCTCTCGCTCACGCTCTCGCTCTCGCTCACGCTCTCGCTCTCGCTCTCGCTCTCGCTCTCGCTCACGCTCTCGCTCTCGCTCTCGCTCTCGCTCTCGCTCTCGCTCACGCTCTCGCTCTCGCTCACGCTCTCGCTCTCGCTCACGCTCTCGCTCACGCTCTCGCTCTCGCTCACGCTCTCGCTCTCGCTCACGCTCTCGCTCTCGCTCACGCTCTCGCTCTCGCTCACGCTCTCGCTCTCGCTCACGCTCTCGCTCTCGCTCACGCTCTCGCTCTCGCTCACGCTCTCGCTCTCGCTCACGCTCTCGCTCTCGCTCACGCTCTCGCTCTCGCTCACGCTCTCGCTCTCGCTCACGCTCTCGCTCTCGCTCACGCTCTCGCTCTCGCTCACGCTCTCGCTGATTTAGGAGGCTCAGCACAAGGCTCTTGATTCATGTTTCACTCATGGTGGCTCTTTTTCCCCAAGAGTAATAAAACCCCATTTCTGATTCACAGCTAACGAAATGTCCACACTAAACAGTCCCACATTAGGGTTTATTTGCATGGCCCGATCACACGGGGTATCGTGTTCATTCGTTACATTGTTAGCAAATTATCCAGTCTCCTGGATAGATCACAACCACCTCACATTTGCATTCGCGGGTCTCTATGAATCAGCCTCAACTCAATGGCAATGAATTTTTTAGTTCGGTTAACCCAGTTAGTTGGCGAGAGTTACAGAGATTAAGGCTGGAAGATATCAAGTCATTCACTGCATTGCATTTGGCTGCTTTCAAAAACTAGCCCATGACAACTCCATGGGTCATAGCAGAATATTATTCAATATAGGGCTTAGGTCAAAGGGCACTGGAAATATACTATAACTATCACCGTGGGCTGAAGTACACCAATTATCATGAAATTGGTGCAGGATCAGGCAGAATTTCAGCATTTGTTCTGTTTTGCATGGGATCAGCATGTGTAAGGGCTGACCCAATGACAACTAACTGCAGCATATTGAAGCACTGCGTTAACTGAAATGCATAATCCCTAAAATTAAAGCATTATTGTTCTCACTAAAAGTAAGCACTTCCTTTATTCCCACCCCACCACACCCCGCTTTCTTAGTAGAAGGAGTGAGTGTTCCCTTCTTGCTTATGACATAAAGTAGAAAATTTCCATCCTGGACTTAGATTCAGCATCAGTAAAATCCATCTTATCTGTGCAAATTTCTCTCACCATTCTACTTTTCCAAGATTTCGATTGGGATTTTGATTAATAATGTATCTATTTAATCCTATATACAAGGTGAATAAAATGTGCATGGCTTTAAACCTCTTGAGTTTGCATTGCAGAAAAAAGTAAATCAACTTACATGGACAATTAATGATATGTTACCTTCTTTTGCCATTTGATCATTTCTTGTTTATATGTTTTTCACCAAAACATTGCCAATTTTTCATAGAAATGATCACATCTAGTATTTTTATACGTTGCTCCTTGGCTGCCGGCAGGTGCTCATTCATTCAATAAGTATTGAATAGCTAATAACACGTTAGACCTTGGGGATGAAATCCTGAACAAGACAAAAATGATTTTATTTCTTCTAGTGAAGCTAACCGTATAGTAATAAATTCCAATGACTAAACATTCAATAATAAACCTGGGAACTGAGTATTAAAGTAGGAGAAGTGCAAGTTCTCTGGGAGGAAATAGACCAGGCTAAAAGACAACACACAGCCATCACGTCAATGTCTACTGATAGCAGCCCTATAGCTAGGGCAGGGAGACGTGCCCCGCACGTTTCTGAGACTATAACTTTTTATGGGAGCAGACAGTCTTGCTTTTTTTCCTGGAGTAAGTAGAAAACCCCGTTATCAAGTCGATGCCAACTCCCAACGATGGTATAGGACAGGTAGCACTGCTCTTGCGGGTTTCTAAGACTGTAACTCTTGACGGAGCAGCTGGGGTTACAGTTAGCATCCTGAGGCTGGTGGAAATGTCTCCTTCAACGAGACTGAGACCAAAAGGCTTACAGTCATCCTTGTCACTCTTCCTCCGGGACATGCCATGATCTGTTTGCCAGAAAACCTTGGGGATTCTAACTCTGCAAAAGAGCCAGATTCATCGCTTCTTTTGTCTCTGCCTTCTACCACTTCTACATCATTAATCTCTGATTTCTGCAATAGCCTCCTGCCTGCTCTCCTGCCTCTGCCTTTACAGAAGCATGCACTACATTCAATTCCAAATACACATACCTATTACTCGCTATTATTTGCATAATATAAATTTCATTTCTGTCCATATCAATGGAATAAAAGCCATAATCTTTCTACTGGTCTAAGAGATTTCTTTAATTTCTCCTCCACCCCTCTGAAATATTTCTCCCATCACACTAGATCCTGTGATGGGAGGCTCTTCCTGCAGACCTGCCCAGTGCTTCCTTGGGACCCAAGAATGCGGTTCACTCTTTGAAATGGTTTTCTTCTAAGTATCCACTTGACTAGGTCCATTACTTCTTATAGTTCTTTTTCAAATGCCACTTTGTCACTGCTGTGTTTCCTGACAATTGCATAATTACATTTACTTTCTGACCCATCCCAATTCTCCCTGTCTCTCCTGCTTAGCCATTTTGTCCATAGTACTGAACATCAACTGTCATAGTGTGCAGTTCGTCACGCTCTCGCTCTCGCTCACGCTCTCGCTCTCGCTCACGCTCACGCTCTCGCTCACGCTCACGCTCTCGCTCTCGCTCTCGCTCTCGCTCACGCTCTCGCTCACGCTCTCGCTCTCGCTCTCGCTCACGCTCTCGCTCACGCTCACGCTCTCGCTCTCGCTCACGCTCTCGCTCTCGCTCTCGCTCTCGCTCTCGCTCACGCTCTCGCTCTCGCTCTCGCTCTCGCTCTCGCTCACGCTCTCGCTCTCGCTCACGCTCTCGCTCTCGCTCTCGCTCTCGCTCTCGCTCTCGCTCACGCTCTCGCTCTCGCTCACGCTCTCGCTCTCGCTCACGCTCTCGCTCTCGCTCACGCTCTCGCTCTCGCTCTCGCTCTCGCTCTCGCTCACGCTCTCGCTCTCGCTCACGCTCTCGCTCTCGCTCACGCTCTCGCTCTCGCTCACGCTCTCGCTCTCGCTCACGCTCTCGCTCTCGCTCACGCTCTCGCTCTCGCTCACGCTCTCGCTCTCGCTCACGCTCTCGCTCTCGCTCACGCTCTCGCTCTCGCTCACGCTCTCGCTCTCGCTCACGCTCTCGCTCTCGCTCACGCTCTCGCTCTCGCTCACGCTCTCGCTCTCGCTCACGCTCTCGCTCTCGCTCACGCTCTCGCTCTCGCTCACGCTCTCGCTCTCGCTCACGCTCTCGCTCACGCTCTCGCTCTCGCTCACGCTCTCGCTCTCGCTCACGCTCTCGCTCTCGCTCACGCTCTCGCTCTCGCTCACGCTCTCGCTCTCGCTCACGCTCTCGCTCTCGCTCTCGCTCTCGCTCTCGCTCTCGCTCTCGCTCACGCTCTCGCTCTCGCTCTCGCTCTCGCTCACGCTCTCGCTCTCGCTCACGCTCTCGCTCTCGCTCACGCTCTCGCTCTCGCTCACGCTCTCGCTCTCGCTCACGCTCTCGCTCTCGCTCACGCTCTCGCTCTCGCTCACGCTCTCGCTCTCGCTCTCGCTCTCGCTCTCGCTCTCGCTCACGCTCTCGCTCTCGCTCACGCTCTCGCTCTCGCTCACGCTCTCGCTCTCGCTCACGCTCTCGCTCTCGCTCACGCTCTCGCTCTCGCTCACGCTCTCGCTCTCGCTCTCGCTCTCGCTCACGCTCTCGCTCTCGCTCACGCTCTCGCTCTCGCTCACGCTCTCGCTCTCGCTCACGCTCTCGCTCTCGCTCACGCTCTCGCTCTCGCTCACGCTCTCGCTCTCGCTCACGCTCTCGCTCTCGCTCACGCTCTCGCTCTCGCTCACGCTCTCGCTCTCGCTCACCCTCTCGCTCTCGCTCACGCTCTCGCTCTCGCTCACGCTCTCGCTCTCGCTCACGCTCTCGCTCTCGCTCACGCTCTCGCTCTCGCTCACGCTCTCGCTCTCGCTCACGCTCTCGCTCTCGCTCACGCTCTCGCTCTCGCTCACGCTCTCGCTCTCGCTCACGCTCTCGCTCTCGCTCACGCTCTCGCTCTCGCTCACGCTCTCGCTCTCGCTCACGCTCTCGCTGATTTAGGAGGCTCAGCACAAGGCTCTTGATTCATGTTTCACTCATGGTGGCTCTTTTTCCCCAAGAGTAATAAAACCCCATTTCTGATTCACAGCTAACGAAATGTCCACACTAAACAGTCCCACATTAGGGTTTATTTGCATGGCCCGATCACACGGGGTATCGTGTTCATTCGTTACATTGTTAGCAAATTATCCAGTCTCCTGGATAGATCACAACCACCTCACATTTGCATTCGCGGGTCTCTATGAATCAGCCTCAACTCAATGGCAATGAATTTTTTAGTTCGGTTAACCCAGTTAGTTGGCGAGAGTTACAGAGATTAAGGCTGGAAGATATCAAGTCATTCACTGCATTGCATTTGGCTGCTTTCAAAAACTAGCCCATGACAACTCCATGGGTCATAGCAGAATATTATTCAATATAGGGCTTAGGTCAAAGGGCACTGGAAATATACCATAACTATCACCGTGGGCTGAAGTACACCAATTATCATGAAATTGGTGCAGGATCAGGCAGAATTTCAGCATTTGTTCTGTTTTGCATGGGATCAGCATGTGTAAGGGCTGACCCAATGACAACTAACTGCAGCATATTGAAGCACTGCGTTAACTGAAATGCATAATCCCTAAAATTAAAGCATTATTGTTCTCACTAAAAGTAAGCACTTCCTTTATTCCCACCCCACCACACCCCGCTTTCTTAGTAGAAGGAGTGAGTGTTCCCTTCTTGCTTATGACATAAAGTAGAAAATTTCCATCCTGGACTTAGATTCAGCATCAGTAAAATCCATCTTATCTGTGCAAATTTCTCTCACCATTCTACTTTTCCAAGATTTCGATTGGGATTTTGATTAATAATGTATCTATTTAATCCTATATACAAGGTGAATAAAATGTGCATGGCTTTAAACCTCTTGAGTTTGCATTGCAGAAAAAAGTAAATCAACTTACATGGACAATTAATGATATGTTACCTTCTTTTGCCATTTGATCATTTCTTGTTTATATGTTTTTCACCAAAACATTGCCAATTTTTCATAGAAATGATCACATCTAGTATTTTTATACGTTGCTCCTTGGCTGCCGGCAGGTGCTCATTCATTCAATAAGTATTGAATAGCTAATAACACGTTAGACCTTGGGGATGAAATCCTGAACAAGACAAAAATGATTTTATTTCTTCTAGTGAAGCTAACCGTATAGTAATAAATTCCAATGACTAAACATTCAATAATAAACCTGGGAACTGAGTATTAAAGTAGGAGAAGTGCAAGTTCTCTGGGAGGAAATAGACCAGGCTAAAAGACAACACACAGCCATCACGTCAATGTCTACTGATAGCAGCCCTATAGCTAGGGCAGGGAGACGTGCCCCGCACGTTTCTGAGACTATAACTTTTTATGGGAGCAGACAGTCTTGCTTTTTTTCCTGGAGTAAGTAGAAAACCCCGTTATCAAGTCGATGCCAACTCCCAACGATGGTATAGGACAGGTAGCACTGCTCTTGCGGGTTTCTAAGACTGTAACTCTTGACGGAGCAGCTGGGGTTACAGTTAGCATCCTGAGGCTGGTGGAAATGTCTCCTTCAACGAGACTGAGACCAAAAGGCTTACAGTCATCCTTGTCACTCTTCCTCCGGGACATGCCATGATCTGTTTGCCAGAAAACCTTGGGGATTCTAACTCTGCAAAAGAGCCAGATTCATCGCTTCTTTTGTCTCTGCCTTCTACCACTTCTACATCATTAATCTCTGATTTCTGCAATAGCCTCCTGCCTGCTCTCCTGCCTCTGCCTTTACAGAAGCATGCACTACATTCAATTCCAAATACACATACCTATTACTCGCTATTATTTACATAATATAAATTTCATTTCTGTCCATATCAATGGAATAAAAGCCATAATCTTTCTACTGGTCTAAGAGATTTCTTTAATTTCTCCTCCACCCCTCTGAAATATTTCTCCCATCACACTAGATCCTGTGATGGGAGGCTCTTCCTGCAGACCTGCCCAGTGCTTCCTTGGGACCCAAGAATGCGGTTCACTCTTTGAAATGGTTTTCTTCTAAGTATCCACTTGACTAGGTCCATTACTTCTTATAGTTCTTTTTCAAATGCCACTTTGTCACTGCTGTGTTTCCTGACAATTGCATAATTACATTTACTTTCTGACCCATCCCAATTCTCCCTGTCTCTCCTGCTTAGCCATTTTGTCCATAGTACTGAACATCAACTGTCATAGTGTGCAGTTCGTCACGCTCTCGCTCTCGCTCACGCTCTCGCTCTCGCTCACGCTCACGCTCTCGCTCACGCTCTCGCTCTCGCTCTCGCTCTCGCTCTCGCTCACGCTCTCGCTCTCGCTCACGCTCTCGCTCTCGCTCTCGCTCACGCTCTCGCTCACGCTCACGCTCTCGCTCTCGCTCACGCTCTCGCTCACGCTCACGCTCTCGCTCTCGCTCACGCTCTCGCTCTCGCTCTCGCTCTCGCTCTCGCTCACGCTCTCGCTCTCGCTCTCGCTCTCGCTCTCGCTCACGCTCTCGCTCTCGCTCTCGCTCTCGCTCTCGCTCTCGCTCTCGCTCTCGCTCTCGCTCTCGCTCTCGCTCTCGCTCACGCTCTCGCTCTCGCTCACGCTCTCGCTCTCGCTCACGCTCTCGCTCTCGCTCTCGCTCTCGCTCACGCTCTCGCTCTCGCTCACGCTCTCGCTCTCGCTCACGCTCTCGCTCTCGCTCACGCTCTCGCTCTCGCTCACGCTCTCGCTCTCGCTCACGCTCTCGCTCTCGCTCACGCTCTCGCTCTCGCTCACGCTCTCGCTCTCGCTCACGCTCTCGCTCTCGCTCACGCTCTCGCTCTCGCTCACGCTCTCGCTCACGCTCTCGCTCTCGCTCTCGCTCACGCTCTCGCTCACGCTCTCGCTCTCGCTCACGCTCTCGCTCTCGCTCACGCTCTCGCTCTCGCTCACGCTCACGCTCTCGCTCACGCTCTCGCTCTCGCTCTCGCTCTCGCTCACGCTCTCGCTCTCGCTCTCGCTCTCGCTCTCGCTCTCGCTCTCGCTCTCGCTCTCGCTCACGCTCTCGCTCTCGCTCTCGCTCACGCTCTCGCTCTCGCTCTCGCTCTCGCTCACGCTCTCGCTCTCGCTCACGCTCTCGCTCTCGCTCACGCTCTCGCTCTCGCTCACGCTCTCGCTCTCGCTCTCGCTCACGCTCTCGCTCTCGCTCTCGCTCTCGCTCTCGCTCTCGCTCACGCTCTCGCTCTCGCTCACGCTCTCGCTCACGCTCTCGCTCTCGCTCACGCTCTCGCTCTCGCTCACGCTCTCGCTCTCGCTCTCGCTCTCGCTCACGCTCTCGCTCTCGCTCACGCTCTCGCTCTCGCTCACGCTCTCGCTCTCGCTCACGCTCTCGCTCACGCTCTCGCTCTCGCTCACGCTCTCGCTCTCGCTCACGCTCTCGCTCTCGCTCACGCTCTCGCTCTCGCTCACGCTCTCGCTCTCGCTCACGCTCTCGCTCTCGCTCACGCTCTCGCTCTCGCTCACGCTCTCGCTCTCGCTCACGCTCTCGCTCTCGCTCACGCTCTCGCTCTCGCTCACGCTCTCGCTCTCGCTCACGCTCTCGCTCTCGCTCACGCTCTCGCTGATTTAGGAGGCTCAGCACAAGGCTCTTGATTCATGTTTCACTCATGGTGGCTCTTTTTCCCCAAGAGTAATAAAACCCCATTTCTGATTCACAGCTAACGAAATGTCCACACTAAACAGTCCCACATTAGGGTTTATTTGCATGGCCCGATCACACGGGGTATCGTGTTCATTCGTTACATTGTTAGCAAATTATCCAGTCTCCTGGATAGATCACAACCACCTCACATTTGCATTCGCGGGTCTCTATGAATCAGCCTCAACTCAATGGCAATGAATTTTTTAGTTCGGTTAACCCAGTTAGTTGGCGAGAGTTACAGAGATTAAGGCTGGAAGATATCAAGTCATTCACTGCATTGCATTTGGCTGCTTTCAAAAACTAGCCCATGACAACTCCATGGGTCATAGCAGAATATTATTCAATATAGGGCTTAGGTCAAAGGGCACTGGAAATATACTATAACTATCACCGTGGGCTGAAGTACACCAATTATCATGAAATTGGTGCAGGATCAGGCAGAATTTCAGCATTTGTTCTGTTTTGCATGGGATCAGCATGTGTAAGGGCTGACCCAATGACAACTAACTGCAGCATATTGAAGCACTGCGTTAACTGAAATGCATAATCCCTAAAATTAAAGCATTATTGTTCTCACTAAAAGTAAGCACTTCCTTTATTCCCACCCCACCACACCCCGCTTTCTTAGTAGAAGGAGTGAGTGTTCCCTTCTTGCTTATGACATAAAGTAGAAAATTTCCATCCTGGACTTAGATTCAGCATCAGTAAAATCCATCTTATCTGTGCAAATTTCTCTCACCATTCTACTTTTCCAAGATTTCGATTGGGATTTTGATTAATAATGTATCTATTTAATCCTATATACAAGGTGAATAAAATGTGCATGGCTTTAAACCTCTTGAGTTTGCATTGCAGAAAAAAGTAAATCAACTTACATGGACAATTAATGATATGTTACCTTCTTTTGCCATTTGATCATTTCTTGTTTATATGTTTTTCACCAAAACATTGCCAATTTTTCATAGAAATGATCACATCTAGTATTTTTATACGTTGCTCCTTGGCTGCCGGCAGGTGCTCATTCATTCAATAAGTATTGAATAGCTAATAACACGTTAGACCTTGGGGATGAAATCCTGAACAAGACAAAAATGATTTTATTTCTTCTAGTGAAGCTAACCGTATAGTAATAAATTCCAATGACTAAACATTCAATAATAAACCTGGGAACTGAGTATTAAAGTAGGAGAAGTGCAAGTTCTCTGGGAGGAAATAGACCAGGCTAAAAGACAACACACAGCCATCACGTCAATGTCTACTGATAGCAGCCCTATAGCTAGGGCAGGGAGACGTGCCCCGCACGTTTCTGAGACTATAACTTTTTATGGGAGCAGACAGTCTTGCTTTTTTTCCTGGAGTAAGTAGAAAACCCCGTTATCAAGTCGATGCCAACTCCCAACGATGGTATAGGACAGGTAGCACTGCTCTTGCGGGTTTCTAAGACTGTAACTCTTGACGGAGCAGCTGGGGTTACAGTTAGCATCCTGAGGCTGGTGGAAATGTCTCCTTCAACGAGACTGAGACCAAAAGGCTTACAGTCATCCTTGTCACTCTTCCTCCGGGACATGCCATGATCTGTTTGCCAGAAAACCTTGGGGATTCTAACTCTGCAAAAGAGCCAGATTCATCGCTTCTTTTGTCTCTGCCTTCTACCACTTCTACATCATTAATCTCTGATTTCTGCAATAGCCTCCTGCCTGCTCTCCTGCCTCTGCCTTTACAGAAGCATGCACTACATTCAATTCCAAATACACATACCTATTACTCGCTATTATTTACATAATATAAATTTCATTTCTGTCCATATCAATGGAATAAAAGCCATAATCTTTCTACTGGTCTAAGAGATTTCTTTAATTTCTCCTCCACCCCTCTGAAATATTTCTCCCATCACACTAGATCCTGTGATGGGAGGCTCTTCCTGCAGACCTGCCCAGTGCTTCCTTGGGACCCAAGAATGCGGTTTACTCTTTGAAATGGTTTTCTTCTAAGTATCCACTTGACTAGGTCCATTACTTCTTATAGTTCTTTTTCAAATGCCACTTTGTCACTGCTGTGTTTCCTGACAATTGCATAATTACATTTACTTTCTGACCCATCCCAATTCTCCCTGTCTCTCCTGCTTAGCCATTTTGTCCATAGTACTGAACATCAACTGTCATAGTGTGCAGTTCGTCACGCTCTCGCTCTCGCTCACGCTCTCGCTCTCGCTCACGCTCACGCTCTCGCTCACGCTCACGCTCTCGCTCTCGCTCTCGCTCTCGCTCACGCTCTCGCTCTCGCTCTCGCTCTCGCTCTCGCTCACGCTCTCGCTCACGCTCACGCTCTCGCTCTCGCTCACGCTCTCGCTCTCGCTCTCGCTCTCGCTCTCGCTCACGCTCTCGCTCTCGCTCTCGCTCTCGCTCTCGCTCACGCTCTCGCTCTCGCTCTCGCTCTCGCTCTCGCTCTCGCTCTCGCTCTCGCTCTCGCTCTCGCTCTCGCTCTCGCTCTCGCTCTCGCTCTCGCTCACGCTCTCGCTCTCGCTCACGCTCTCGCTCTCGCTCACGCTCTCGCTCTCGCTCTCGCTCTCGCTCACGCTCTCGCTCTCGCTCACGCTCTCGCTCTCGCTCACGCTCTCGCTCTCGCTCACGCTCTCGCTCTCGCTCACGCTCTCGCTCTCGCTCACGCTCTCGCTCTCGCTCACGCTCTCGCTCTCGCTCACGCTCTCGCTCTCGCTCACGCTCTCGCTCTCGCTCACGCTCTCGCTCTCGCTCACGCTCTCGCTCTCGCTCACGCTCTCGCTCTCGCTCACGCTCTCGCTCACGCTCTCGCTCTCGCTCTCGCTCACGCTCTCGCTCACGCTCTCGCTCTCGCTCACGCTCTCGCTCTCGCTCACGCTCTCGCTCTCGCTCACGCTCACGCTCTCGCTCACGCTCTCGCTCTCGCTCTCGCTCTCGCTCTCGCTCTCGCTCTCGCTCACGCTCTCGCTCTCGCTCACGCTCTCGCTCTCGCTCTCGCTCTCGCTCACGCTCTCGCTCTCGCTCACGCTCTCGCTCTCGCTCACGCTCTCGCTCTCGCTCACGCTCTCGCTCACGCTCTCGCTCTCGCTCACGCTCTCGCTCTCGCTCACGCTCTCGCTCTCGCTCACGCTCTCGCTCTCGCTCACGCTCTCGCTCTCGCTCACGCTCTCGCTCTCGCTCACGCTCTCGCTCTCGCTCACGCTCTCGCTCTCGCTCACGCTCTCGCTGATTTAGGAGGCTCAGCACAAGGCTCTTGATTCATGTTTCACTCATGGTGGCTCTTTTTCCCCAAGAGTAATAAAACCCCATTTCTGATTCACAGCTAACGAAATGTCCACACTAAACAGTCCCACATTAGGGTTTATTTGCATGGCCCGATCACACGGGGTATCGTGTTCATTCGTTACATTGTTAGCAAATTATCCAGTCTCCTGGATAGATCACAACCACCTCACATTTGCATTCGCGGGTCTCTATGAATCAGCCTCAACTCAATGGCAATGAATTTTTTAGTTCGGTTAACCCAGTTAGTTGGCGAGAGTTACAGAGATTAAGGCTGGAAGATATCAAGTCATTCACTGCATTGCATTTGGCTGCTTTCAAAAACTAGCCCATGACAACTCCATGGGTCATAGCAGAATATTATTCAATATAGGGCTTAGGTCAAAGGGCACTGGAAATATACTATAACTATCACCGTGGGCTGAAGTACACCAATTATCATGAAATTGGTGCAGGATCAGGCAGAATTTCAGCATTTGTTCTGTTTTGCATGGGATCAGCATGTGTAAGGGCTGACCCAATGACAACTAACTGCAGCATATTGAAGCACTGCGTTAACTGAAATGCATAATCCCTAAAATTAAAGCATTATTGTTCTCACTAAAAGTAAGCACTTCCTTTATTCCCACCCCACCACACCCCGCTTTCTTAGTAGAAGGAGTGAGTGTTCCCTTCTTGCTTATGACATAAAGTAGAAAATTTCCATCCTGGACTTAGATTCAGCATCAGTAAAATCCATCTTATCTGTGCAAATTTCTCTCACCATTCTACTTTTCCAAGATTTCGATTGGGATTTTGATTAATAATGTATCTATTTAATCCTATATACAAGGTGAATAAAATGTGCATGGCTTTAAACCTCTTGAGTTTGCATTGCAGAAAAAAGTAAATCAACTTACATGGACAATTAATGATATGTTACCTTCTTTTGCCATTTGATCATTTCTTGTTTATATGTTTTTCACCAAAACATTGCCAATTTTTCATAGAAATGATCACATCTAGTATTTTTATACGTTGCTCCTTGGCTGCCGGCAGGTGCTCATTCATTCAATAAGTATTGAATAGCTAATAACACGTTAGACCTTGGGGATGAAATCCTGAACAAGACAAAAATGATTTTATTTCTTCTAGTGAAGCTAACCGTATAGTAATAAATTCCAATGACTAAACATTCAATAATAAACCTGGGAACTGAGTATTAAAGTAGGAGAAGTGCAAGTTCTCTGGGAGGAAATAGACCAGGCTAAAAGACAACACACAGCCATCACGTCAATGTCTACTGATAGCAGCCCTATAGCTAGGGCAGGGAGACGTGCCCCGCACGTTTCTGAGACTATAACTTTTTATGGGAGCAGACAGTCTTGCTTTTTTTCCTGGAGTAAGTAGAAAACCCCGTTATCAAGTCGATGCCAACTCCCAACGATGGTATAGGACAGGTAGCACTGCTCTTGCGGGTTTCTAAGACTGTAACTCTTGACGGAGCAGCTGGGGTTACAGTTAGCATCCTGAGGCTGGTGGAAATGTCTCCTTCAACGAGACTGAGACCAAAAGGCTTACAGTCATCCTTGTCACTCTTCCTCCGGGACATGCCATGATCTGTTTGCCAGAAAACCTTGGGGATTCTAACTCTGCAAAAGAGCCAGATTCATCGCTTCTTTTGTCTCTGCCTTCTACCACTTCTACATCATTAATCTCTGATTTCTGCAATAGCCTCCTGCCTGCTCTCCTGCCTCTGCCTTTACAGAAGCATGCACTACATTCAATTCCAAATACACATACCTATTACTCGCTATTATTTGCATAATATAAATTTCATTTCTGTCCATATCAATGGAATAAAAGCCATAATCTTTCTACTGGTCTAAGAGATTTCTTTAATTTCTCCTCCACCCCTCTGAAATATTTCTCCCATCACACTAGATCCTGTGATGGGAGGCTCTTCCTGCAGACCTGCCCAGTGCTTCCTTGGGACCCAAGAATGCGGTTCACTCTTTGAAATGGTTTTCTTCTAAGTATCCACTTGACTAGGTCCATTACTTCTTATAGTTCTTTTTCAAATGCCACTTTGTCACTGCTGTGTTTCCTGACAATTGCATAATTACATTTACTTTCTGACCCATCCCAATTCTCCCTGTCTCTCCTGCTTAGCCATTTTGTCCATAGTACTGAACATCAACTGTCATAGTGTGCAGTTCGTCACGCTCTCGCTCTCGCTCACGCTCTCGCTCTCGCTCACGCTCACGCTCTCGCTCACGCTCACGCTCTCGCTCTCGCTCTCGCTCTCGCTCACGCTCTCGCTCTCGCTCTCGCTCTCGCTCTCGCTCACGCTCTCGCTCACGCTCACGCTCTCGCTCTCGCTCACGCTCTCGCTCTCGCTCTCGCTCTCGCTCTCGCTCACGCTCTCGCTCTCGCTCTCGCTCTCGCTCTCGCTCACGCTCTCGCTCTCGCTCTCGCTCTCGCTCTCGCTCTCGCTCTCGCTCTCGCTCTCGCTCTCGCTCTCGCTCTCGCTCTCGCTCACGCTCTCGCTCTCGCTCACGCTCTCGCTCTCGCTCACGCTCTCGCTCTCGCTCTCGCTCTCGCTCACGCTCTCGCTCTCGCTCACGCTCTCGCTCTCGCTCACGCTCTCGCTCTCGCTCACGCTCTCGCTCTCGCTCACGCTCTCGCTCTCGCTCACGCTCTCGCTCTCGCTCACGCTCTCGCTCTCGCTCACGCTCTCGCTCTCGCTCACGCTCTCGCTCTCGCTCACGCTCTCGCTCTCGCTCACGCTCTCGCTCACGCTCTCGCTCTCGCTCTCGCTCACGCTCTCGCTCACGCTCTCGCTCTCGCTCACGCTCTCGCTCTCGCTCACGCTCTCGCTCTCGCTCACGCTCACGCTCTCGCTCACGCTCTCGCTCTCGCTCTCGCTCTCGCTCTCGCTCTCGCTCTCGCTCACGCTCTCGCTCTCGCTCACGCTCTCGCTCTCGCTCTCGCTCTCGCTCACGCTCTCGCTCTCGCTCACGCTCTCGCTCTCGCTCACGCTCTCGCTCTCGCTCACGCTCTCGCTCACGCTCTCGCTCTCGCTCACGCTCTCGCTCTCGCTCACGCTCTCGCTCTCGCTCACGCTCTCGCTCTCGCTCACGCTCTCGCTCTCGCTCACGCTCTCGCTCTCGCTCACGCTCTCGCTCTCGCTCACGCTCTCGCTCTCGCTCACGCTCTCGCTGATTTAGGAGGCTCAGCACAAGGCTCTTGATTCATGTTTCACTCATGGTGGCTCTTTTTCCCCAAGAGTAATAAAACCCCATTTCTGATTCACAGCTAACGAAATGTCCACACTAAACAGTCCCACATTAGGGTTTATTTGCATGGCCCGATCACACGGGGTATCGTGTTCATTCGTTACATTGTTAGCAAATTATCCAGTCTCCTGGATAGATCACAACCACCTCACATTTGCATTCGCGGGTCTCTATGAATCAGCCTCAACTCAATGGCAATGAATTTTTTAGTTCGGTTAACCCAGTTAGTTGGCGAGAGTTACAGAGATTAAGGCTGGAAGATATCAAGTCATTCACTGCATTGCATTTGGCTGCTTTCAAAAACTAGCCCATGACAACTCCATGGGTCATAGCAGAATATTATTCAATATAGGGCTTAGGTCAAAGGGCACTGGAAATATACTATAACTATCACCGTGGGCTGAAGTACACCAATTATCATGAAATTGGTGCAGGATCAGGCAGAATTTCAGCATTTGTTCTGTTTTGCATGGGATCAGCATGTGTAAGGGCTGACCCAATGACAACTAACTGCAGCATATTGAAGCACTGCGTTAACTGAAATGCATAATCCCTAAAATTAAAGCATTATTGTTCTCACTAAAAGTAAGCACTTCCTTTATTCCCACCCCACCACACCCCGCTTTCTTAGTAGAAGGAGTGAGTGTTCCCTTCTTGCTTATGACATAAAGTAGAAAATTTCCATCCTGGACTTAGATTCAGCATCAGTAAAATCCATCTTATCTGTGCAAATTTCTCTCACCATTCTACTTTTCCAAGATTTCGATTGGGATTTTGATTAATAATGTATCTATTTAATCCTATATACAAGGTGAATAAAATGTGCATGGCTTTAAACCTCTTGAGTTTGCATTGCAGAAAAAAGTAAATCAACTTACATGGACAATTAATGATATGTTACCTTCTTTTGCCATTTGATCATTTCTTGTTTATATGTTTTTCACCAAAACATTGCCAATTTTTCATAGAAATGATCACATCTAGTATTTTTATACGTTGCTCCTTGGCTGCCGGCAGGTGCTCATTCATTCAATAAGTATTGAATAGCTAATAACACGTTAGACCTTGGGGATGAAATCCTGAACAAGACAAAAATGATTTTATTTCTTCTAGTGAAGCTAACCGTATAGTAATAAATTCCAATGACTAAACATTCAATAATAAACCTGGGAACTGAGTATTAAAGTAGGAGAAGTGCAAGTTCTCTGGGAGGAAATAGACCAGGCTAAAAGACAACACACAGCCATCACGTCAATGTCTACTGATAGCAGCCCTATAGCTAGGGCAGGGAGACGTGCCCCGCACGTTTCTGAGACTATAACTTTTTATGGGAGCAGACAGTCTTGCTTTTTTTCCTGGAGTAAGTAGAAAACCCCGTTATCAAGTCGATGCCAACTCCCAACGATGGTATAGGACAGGTAGCACTGCTCTTGCGGGTTTCTAAGACTGTAACTCTTGACGGAGCAGCTGGGGTTACAGTTAGCATCCTGAGGCTGGTGGAAATGTCTCCTTCAACGAGACTGAGACCAAAAGGCTTACAGTCATCCTTGTCACTCTTCCTCCGGGACATGCCATGATCTGTTTGCCAGAAAACCTTGGGGATTCTAACTCTGCAAAAGAGCCAGATTCATCGCTTCTTTTGTCTCTGCCTTCTACCACTTCTACATCATTAATCTCTGATTTCTGCAATAGCCTCCTGCCTGCTCTCCTGCCTCTGCCTTTACAGAAGCATGCACTACATTCAATTCCAAATACACATACCTATTACTCGCTATTATTTACATAATATAAATTTCATTTCTGTCCATATCAATGGAATAAAAGCCATAATCTTTCTACTGGTCTAAGAGATTTCTTTAATTTCTCCTCCACCCCTCTGAAATATTTCTCCCATCACACTAGATCCTGTGATGGGAGGCTCTTCCTGCAGACCTGCCCAGTGCTTCCTTGGGACCCAAGAATGCGGTTCACTCTTTGAAATGGTTTTCTTCTAAGTATCCACTTGACTAGGTCCATTACTTCTTATAGTTCTTTTTCAAATGCCACTTTGTCACTGCTGTGTTTCCTGACAATTGCATAATTACATTTACTTTCTGACCCATCCCAATTCTCCCTGTCTCTCCTGCTTAGCCATTTTGTCCATAGTACTGAACATCAACTGTCATAGTGTGCAGTTCGTCACGCTCTCGCTCTCGCTCACGCTCTCGCTCTCGCTCACGCTCACGCTCTCGCTCACGCTCACGCTCTCGCTCTCGCTCTCGCTCTCGCTCACGCTCTCGCTCTCGCTCTCGCTCTCGCTCTCGCTCACGCTCTCGCTCACGCTCACGCTCTCGCTCTCGCTCACGCTCTCGCTCTCGCTCTCGCTCTCGCTCTCGCTCACGCTCTCGCTCTCGCTCTCGCTCTCGCTCTCGCTCACGCTCTCGCTCTCGCTCTCGCTCTCGCTCTCGCTCTCGCTCTCGCTCTCGCTCTCGCTCTCGCTCTCGCTCTCGCTCTCGCTCTCGCTCACGCTCTCGCTCTCGCTCACGCTCTCGCTCTCGCTCACGCTCTCGCTCTCGCTCTCGCTCTCGCTCACGCTCTCGCTCTCGCTCACGCTCTCGCTCTCGCTCACGCTCTCGCTCTCGCTCACGCTCTCGCTCTCGCTCACGCTCTCGCTCTCGCTCACGCTCTCGCTCTCGCTCACGCTCTCGCTCTCGCTCACGCTCTCGCTCTCGCTCACGCTCTCGCTCTCGCTCACGCTCTCGCTCTCGCTCACGCTCTCGCTCACGCTCTCGCTCTCGCTCTCGCTCACGCTCTCGCTCACGCTCTCGCTCTCGCTCACGCTCTCGCTCTCGCTCACGCTCTCGCTCTCGCTCACGCTCACGCTCTCGCTCACGCTCTCGCTCTCGCTCTCGCTCTCGCTCACGCTCTCGCTCTCGCTCTCGCTCTCGCTCTCGCTCTCGCTCTCGCTCTCGCTCTCGCTCACGCTCTCGCTCTCGCTCTCGCTCACGCTCTCGCTCTCGCTCACGCTCTCGCTCTCGCTCACGCTCTCGCTCTCGCTCTCGCTCTCGCTCACGCTCTCGCTCTCGCTCTCGCTCACGCTCTCGCTCTCGCTCTCGCTCTCGCTCTCGCTCTCGCTCACGCTCTCGCTCTCGCTCACGCTCTCGCTCACGCTCTCGCTCTCGCTCACGCTCTCGCTCTCGCTCACGCTCTCGCTCTCGCTCTCGCTCTCGCTCACGCTCTCGCTCTCGCTCACGCTCTCGCTCTCGCTCACGCTCTCGCTCTCGCTCACGCTCTCGCTCTCGCTCACGCTCTCGCTCTCGCTCACGCTCTCGCTCTCGCTCACGCTCTCGCTCTCGCTCACGCTCTCGCTCTCGCTCTCGCTCACGCTCTCGCTCTCGCTCACGCTCTCGCTCTCGCTCACGCTCTCGCTGATTTAGGAGGCTCAGCACAAGGCTCTTGATTCATGTTTCACTCATGGTGGCTCTTTTTCCCCAAGAGTAATAAAACCCCATTTCTGATTCACAGCTAACGAAATGTCCACACTAAACAGTCCCACATTAGGGTTTATTTGCATGGCCCGATCACACGGGGTATCGTGTTCATTCGTTACATTGTTAGCAAATTATCCAGTCTCCTGGATAGATCACAACCACCTCACATTTGCATTCGCGGGTCTCTATGAATCAGCCTCAACTCAATGGCAATGAATTTTTTAGTTCGGTTAACCCAGTTAGTTGGCGAGAGTTACAGAGATTAAGGCTGGAAGATATCAAGTCATTCACTGCATTGCATTTGGCTGCTTTCAAAAACTAGCCCATGACAACTCCATGGGTCATAGCAGAATATTATTCAATATAGGGCTTAGGTCAAAGGGCACTGGAAATATACTATAACTATCACCGTGGGCTGAAGTACACCAATTATCATGAAATTGGTGCAGGATCAGGCAGAATTTCAGCATTTGTTCTGTTTTGCATGGGATCAGCATGTGTAAGGGCTGACCCAATGACAACTAACTGCAGCATATTGAAGCACTGCGTTAACTGAAATGCATAATCCCTAAAATTAAAGCATTATTGTTCTCACTAAAAGTAAGCACTTCCTTTATTCCCACCCCACCACACCCCGCTTTCTTAGTAGAAGGAGTGAGTGTTCCCTTCTTGCTTATGACATAAAGTAGAAAATTTCCATCCTGGACTTAGATTCAGCATCAGTAAAATCCATCTTATCTGTGCAAATTTCTCTCACCATTCTACTTTTCCAAGATTTCGATTGGGATTTTGATTAATAATGTATCTATTTAATCCTATATACAAGGTGAATAAAATGTGCATGGCTTTAAACCTCTTGAGTTTGCATTGCAGAAAAAAGTAAATCAACTTACATGGACAATTAATGATATGTTACCTTCTTTTGCCATTTGATCATTTCTTGTTTATATGTTTTTCACCAAAACATTGCCAATTTTTCATAGAAATGATCACATCTAGTATTTTTATACGTTGCTCCTTGGCTGCCGGCAGGTGCTCATTCATTCAATAAGTATTGAATAGCTAATAACACGTTAGACCTTGGGGATGAAATCCTGAACAAGACAAAAATGATTTTATTTCTTCTAGTGAAGCTAACCGTATAGTAATAAATTCCAATGACTAAACATTCAATAATAAACCTGGGAACTGAGTATTAAAGTAGGAGAAGTGCAAGTTCTCTGGGAGGAAATAGACCAGGCTAAAAGACAACACACAGCCATCACGTCAATGTCTACTGATAGCAGCCCTATAGCTAGGGCAGGGAGACGTGCCCCGCACGTTTCTGAGACTATAACTTTTTATGGGAGCAGACAGTCTTGCTTTTTTTCCTGGAGTAAGTAGAAAACCCCGTTATCAAGTCGATGCCAACTCCCAACGATGGTATAGGACAGGTAGCACTGCTCTTGCGGGTTTCTAAGACTGTAACTCTTGACGGAGCAGCTGGGGTTACAGTTAGCATCCTGAGGCTGGTGGAAATGTCTCCTTCAACGAGACTGAGACCAAAAGGCTTACAGTCATCCTTGTCACTCTTCCTCCGGGACATGCCATGATCTGTTTGCCAGAAAACCTTGGGGATTCTAACTCTGCAAAAGAGCCAGATTCATCGCTTCTTTTGTCTCTGCCTTCTACCACTTCTACATCATTAATCTCTGATTTCTGCAATAGCCTCCTGCCTGCTCTCCTGCCTCTGCCTTTACAGAAGCATCCACTACATTCAATTCCAAATACACATACCTATTACTCGCTATTATTTACATAATATAAATTTCATTTCTGTCCATATCAATGGAATAAAAGCCATAATCTTTCTACTGGTCTAAGAGATTTCTTTAATTTCTCCTCCACCCCTCTGAAATATTTCTCCCATCACACTAGATCCTGTGATGGGAGGCTCTTCCTGCAGACCTGCCCAGTGCTTCCTTGGGACCCAAGAATGCGGTTCACTCTTTGAAATGGTTTTCTTCTAAGTATCCACTTGACTAGGTCCATTACTTCTTATAGTTCTTTTTCAAATGCCACTTTGTCACTGCTGTGTTTCCTGACAATTGCATAATTACATTTACTTTCTGACCCATCCCAATTCTCCCTGTCTCTCCTGCTTAGCTAATTTTGTCCATAGTACTGAACATCAACTGTCATAGTGTGCAGTTCGTCACGCTCTCGCTCTCGCTCACGCTCTCGCTCTCGCTCACGCTCTCGCTCACGCTCACGCTCTCGCTCTCGCTCTCGCTCTCGCTCACGCTCTCGCTCTCGCTCTCGCTCTCGCTCACGCTCTCGCTCTCGCTCATGCTCTCGCTCTCGCTCACGCTCTCGCTCTCGCTCACGCTCTCGCTCTCGCTCTCGCTCTCGCTCTCGCTCACGCTCTCGCTCTCGCTCTCGCTCTCGCTCTCGCTCTCGCTCTCGCTCTCGCTCTCGCTCACGCTCTCGCTCTCGCTCTCGCTCTCGCTCTCGCTCTCGCTCTCGCTCTCGCTCTCGCTCTCGCTCACGCTCTCGCTCTCGCTCACGCTCTCGCTCTCGCTCACGCTCTCGCTCTCGCTCACGCTCTCGCTCTCGCTCACGCTCTCGCTCTCGCTCTCGCTCACGCTCTCGCTCTCGCTCACGCTCTCGCTCTCGCTCTCGCTCTCGCTCTCGCTCACGCTCTCGCTCTCGCTCACGCTCTCGCTCTCGCTCACGCTCTCGCTCTCGCTCACGCTCTCGCTCTCGCTCACGCTCTCGCTCTCGCTCACGCTC
>NW_027459541.1:145000-157500 GCF_050624435.1 Tenrec ecaudatus | reverse complement strand
GCATGGGATCAGCATGTGTAAGGGCTGACCCAATGACAACTAACTGCAGCATATTGAAGCACTGCGTTAACTGAAATGCATAATCCCTAAAATTAAAGCATTATTGTTCTCACTAAAAGTAAGCACTTCCTTTATTCCCACCCCACCACACCCCGCTTTCTTAGTAGAAGGAGTGAGTGTTCCCTTCTTGCTTATGACATAAAGTAGAAATTTTCCATCCTGGACTTAGATTCAGCATCAGTAAAATCCATCTTATCTGTGCAAATTTCTCTCACCATTCTACTTTTCCAAGATTTCGATTGGGATTTTGATTAATAATGTATCTATTTAATCCTATATACAAGGTGAATAAAATGTGCATGGCTTTAAACCTCTTGAGTTTGCATTGCAGAAAAAAGTAAATCAACTTACATGGACAATTAATGATATGTTACCTTCTTTTGCCATTTGATCATTTCTTGTTTATATGTTTTTCACCAAAACATTGCCAATTTTTCATAGAAATGATCACATCTAGTATTTTTATACGTTGCTCCTTGGCTGCCGGCAGGTGCTCATTCATTCAATAAGTATTGAATAGCTAATAACACGTTAGACCTTGGGGATGAAATCCTGAACAAGACAAAAATGATTTTATTTCTTCTAGTGAAGCTAACCGTATAGTAATAAATTCCAATGACTAAACATTCAATAATAAACCTGGGAACTGAGTATTAAAGTAGGAGAAGTGCAAGTTCTCTGGGAGGAAATAGACCAGGCTAAAAGACAACACACAGCCATCACGTCAATGTCTACTGATAGCAGCCCTATAGCTAGGGCAGGGAGACGTGCCCCGCACGTTTCTGAGACTATAACTTTTTATGGGAGCAGACAGTCTTGCTTTTTTTCCTGGAGTAAGTAGAAAACCCCGTTATCAAGTCGATGCCAACTCCCAACGATGGTATAGGACAGGTAGCACTGCTCTTGCGGGTTTCTAAGACTGTAACTCTTGACGGAGCAGCTGGGGTTACAGTTAGCATCCTGAGGCTGGTGGAAATGTCTCCTTCAACGAGACTGAGACCAAAAGGCTTACAGTCATCCTTGTCACTCTTCCTCCGGGACATGCCATGATCTGTTTGCCAGAAAACCTTGGGGATTCTAACTCTGCAAAAGAGCCAGATTCATCGCTTCTTTTGTCTCTGCCTTCTACCACTTCTACATCATTAATCTCTGATTTCTGCAATAGCCTCCTGCCTGCTCTCCTGCCTCTGCCTTTACAGAAGCATGCACTACATTCAATTCCAAATACACATACCTATTACTCGCTATTATTTACATAATATAAATTTCATTTCTGTCCATATCAATGGAATAAAAGCCATAATCTTTCTACTGGTCTAAGAGATTTCTTTAATTTCTCCTCCACCCCTCTGAAATATTTCTCCCATCACACTAGATCCTGTGATGGGAGGCTCTTCCTGCAGACCTGCCCAGTGCTTCCTTGGGACCCAAGAATGCGGTTCACTCTTTGAAATGGTTTTCTTCTAAGTATCCACTTGACTAGGTCCATTACTTCTTATAGTTCTTTTTCAAATGCCACTTTGTCACTGCTGTGTTTCCTGACAATTGCATAATTACATTTACTTTCTGACCCATCCCAATTCTCCCTGTCTCTCCTGCTTAGCTAATTTTGTCCATAGTACTGAACATCAACTGTCATAGTGTGCAGTTCGTCACGCTCTCGCTCTCGCTCACGCTCTCGCTCTCGCTCACGCTCACGCTCTCGCTCACGCTCACGCTCTCGCTCTCGCTCTCGCTCTCGCTCACGCTCTCGCTCTCGCTCTCGCTCACGCTCTCGCTCTCGCTCACGCTCTCGCTCTCGCTCACGCTCTCGCTCTCGCTCTCGCTCTCGCTCACGCTCTCGCTCTCGCTCTCGCTCTCGCTCTCGCTCACGCTCTCGCTCTCGCTCTCGCTCTCGCTCTCGCTCTCGCTCTCGCTCACGCTCTCGCTCTCGCTCTCGCTCTCGCTCTCGCTCACGCTCTCGCTCACGCTCTCGCTCTCGCTCACGCTCTCGCTCTCGCTCACGCTCTCGCTCTCGCTCACGCTCTCGCTCTCGCTCACGCTCTCGCTCTCGCTCACGCTCTCGCTCTCGCTCACGCTCTCGCTCTCGCTCACGCTCTCGCTCTCGCTCACGCTCTCGCTCTCGCTCACGCTCTCGCTCTCGCTCACGCTCTCGCTCTCGCTCACGCTCTCGCTCTCGCTCACGCTCTCGCTCTCGCTCACGCTCTCGCTCTCGCTCACGCTCTCGCTCCTGCTCACGCTCTCGCTCTCGCTCACGCTCTCGCTCTCGCTCACGCTCTCGCTCTCGCTCACGCTCTCGCTCTCGCTCTCGCTCTCGCTCTCGCTCACGCTCTCGCTCTCGCTCACGCTCTCGCTCTCGCTCTCGCTCTCGCTCTCGCTCACGCTCTCGCTCTCGCTCACGCTCTCGCTCTCGCTCACGCTCTCGCTCTCGCTCACGCTCTCGCTCTCGCTCACGCTCTCGCTCTCGCTCTCGCTCTCGCTCACGCTCTCGCTCTCGCTCACGCTCTCGCTCTCGCTCACGCTCTCGCTCACGCTCTCGCTCTCGCTCACGCTCTCGCTCTCGCTCACGCTCTCGCTCTCGCTCACGCTCTCGCTCTCGCTCACGCTCTCGCTCTCGCTCACGCTCTCGCTCTCGCTCACGCTCTCGCTCTCGCTCACGCTCTCGCTCTCGCTCACGCTCTCGCTCTCGCTCACGCTCTCGCTCTCGCTCACGCTCTCGCTCTCGCTCACGCTCTCGCTCTCGCTCACGCTCTCGCTCTCGCTCACGCTCTCGCTCTCGCTCACGCTCTCGCTCTCGCTCACCCTCTCGCTCTCGCTCACCCTCTCGCTCTCGCTCACCCTCTCGCTCTCGCTCACGCTCTCGCTCTCGCTCACGCTCTCGCTCTCGCTCACGCTCTCGCTCTCGCTCACGCTCTCGCTCTCGCTCACGCTCTCGCTCTCGCTCACGCTCTCGCTCTCGCTCACGCTCTCGCTCTCGCTCACGCTCTCGCTCTCGCTCACGCTCTCGCTCTCGCTCACGCTCTCGCTCTCGCTCACGCTCTCGCTCTCGCTCACGCTCTCGCTGATTTAGGAGGCTCAGCACAAGGCTCTTGATTCATGTTTCACTCATGGTGGCTCTTTTTCCCCAAGAGTAATAAAACCCCATTTCTGATTCACAGCTAACGAAATGTCCACACTAAACAGTCCCACATTAGGGTTTATTTGCATGGCCCGATCACACGGGGTATCGTGTTCATTCGTTACATTGTTAGCAAATTATCCAGTCTCCTGGATAGATCACAACCACCTCACATTTGCATTCGCGGGTCTCTATGAATCAGCCTCAACTCAATGGCAATGAATTTTTTAGTTCGGTTAACCCAGTTAGTTGGCGAGAGTTACAGAGATTAAGGCTGGAAGATATCAAGTCATTCACTGCATTGCATTTGGCTGCTTTCAAAAACTAGCCCATGACAACTCCATGGGTCATAGCAGAATATTATTCAATATAGGGCTTAGGTCAAAGGGCACTGGAAATATACTATAACTATCACCGTGGGCTGAAGTACACCAATTATCATGAAATTGGTGCAGGATCAGGCAGAATTTCAGCATTTGTTCTGTTTTGCATGGGATCAGCATGTGTAAGGGCTGACCCAATGACAACTAACTGCAGCATATTGAAGCACTGCGTTAACTGAAATGCATAATCCCTAAAATTAAAGCATTATTGTTCTCACTAAAAGTAAGCACTTCCTTTATTCCCACCCCACCACACCCCGCTTTCTTAGTAGAAGGAGTGAGTGTTCCCTTCTTGCTTATGACATAAAGTAGAAAATTTCCATCCTGGACTTAGATTCAGCATCAGTAAAATCCATCTTATCTGTGCAAATTTCTCTCACCATTCTACTTTTCCAAGATTTCGATTGGGATTTTGATTAATAATGTATCTATTTAATCCTATATACAAGGTGAATAAAATGTGCATGGCTTTAAACCTCTTGAGTTTGCATTGCAGAAAAAAGTAAATCAACTTACATGGACAATTAATGATATGTTACCTTCTTTTGCCATTTGATCATTTCTTGTTTATATGTTTTTCACCAAAACATTGCCAATTTTTCATAGAAATGATCACATCTAGTATTTTTATACGTTGCTCCTTGGCTGCCGGCAGGTGCTCATTCATTCAATAAGTATTGAATAGCTAATAACACGTTAGACCTTGGGGATGAAATCCTGAACAAGACAAAAATGATTTTATTTCTTCTAGTGAAGCTAACCGTATAGTAATAAATTCCAATGACTAAACATTCAATAATAAACCTGGGAACTGAGTATTAAAGTAGGAGAAGTGCAAGTTCTCTGGGAGGAAATAGACCAGGCTAAAAGACAACACACAGCCATCACGTCAATGTCTACTGATAGCAGCCCTATAGCTAGGGCAGGGAGACGTGCCCCGCACGTTTCTGAGACTATAACTTTTTATGGGAGCAGACAGTCTTGCTTTTTTTCCTGGAGTAAGTAGAAAACCCCGTTATCAAGTCGATGCCAACTCCCAACGATGGTATAGGACAGGTAGCACTGCTCTTGCGGGTTTCTAAGACTGTAACTCTTGACGGAGCAGCTGGGGTTACAGTTAGCATCCTGAGGCTGGTGGAAATGTCTCCTTCAACGAGACTGAGACCAAAAGGCTTACAGTCATCCTTGTCACTCTTCCTCCGGGACATGCCATGATCTGTTTGCCAGAAAACCTTGGGGATTCTAACTCTGCAAAAGAGCCAGATTCATCGCTTCTTTTGTCTCTGCCTTCTACCACTTCTACATCATTAATCTCTGATTTCTGCAATAGCCTCCTGCCTGCTCTCCTGCCTCTGCCTTTACAGAAGCATGCACTACATTCAATTCCAAATACACATACCTATTACTCGCTATTATTTGCATAATATAAATTTCATTTCTGTCCATATCAATGGAATAAAAGCCATAATCTTTCTACTGGTCTAAGAGATTTCTTTAATTTCTCCTCCACCCCTCTGAAATATTTCTCCCATCACACTAGATCCTGTGATGGGAGGCTCTTCCTGCAGACCTGCCCAGTGCTTCCTTGGGACCCAAGAATGCGGTTCACTCTTTGAAATGGTTTTCTTCTAAGTATCCACTTGACTAGGTCCATTACTTCTTATAGTTCTTTTTCAAATGCCACTTTGTCACTGCTGTGTTTCCTGACAATTGCATAATTACATTTACTTTCTGACCCATCCCAATTCTCCCTGTCTCTCCTGCTTAGCCATTTTGTCCATAGTACTGAACATCAACTGTCATAGTGTGCAGTTCGTCACGCTCTCGCTCTCGCTCACGCTCTCGCTCTCGCTCACGCTCACGCTCTCGCTCACGCTCACGCTCTCGCTCTCGCTCTCGCTCTCGCTCACGCTCTCGCTCTCGCTCACGCTCTCGCTCTCGCTCTCGCTCACGCTCTCGCTCACGCTCACGCTCTCGCTCTCGCTCACGCTCTCGCTCTCGCTCTCGCTCTCGCTCTCGCTCACGCTCTCGCTCTCGCTCTCGCTCTCGCTCTCGCTCACGCTCTCGCTCTCGCTCTCGCTCTCGCTCTCGCTCTCGCTCTCGCTCTCGCTCACGCTCTCGCTCTCGCTCACGCTCTCGCTCTCGCTCACGCTCTCGCTCTCGCTCACGCTCTCGCTCTCGCTCTCGCTCTCGCTCTCGCTCACGCTCTCGCTCTCGCTCACGCTCTCGCTCTCGCTCACGCTCTCGCTCTCGCTCACGCTCTCGCTCTCGCTCACGCTCTCGCTCTCGCTCACGCTCTCGCTCTCGCTCACGCTCTCGCTCTCGCTCACGCTCTCGCTCTCGCTCACGCTCTCGCTCTCGCTCACGCTCTCGCTCTCGCTCACGCTCTCGCTCTCGCTCACGCTCTCGCTCTCGCTCACGCTCTCGCTCTCGCTCACGCTCTCGCTCTCGCTCACGCTCTCGCTCTCGCTCACGCTCTCGCTCTCGCTCACGCTCTCGCTCTCGCTCACGCTCTCGCTCTCGCTCACGCTCTCGCTCTCGCTCACGCTCTCGCTCTCGCTCACGCTCTCGCTCTCGCTCACGCTCTCGCTCTCGCTCACGCTCTCGCTCTCGCTCACGCTCTCGCTCTCGCTCACCCTCTCGCTCTCGCTCACGCTCTCGCTCTCGCTCACGCTCTCGCTCTCGCTCACGCTCTCGCTCTCGCTCACGCTCTCGCTCTCGCTCACGCTCTCGCTCTCGCTCACGCTCTCGCTCTCGCTCACGCTCTCGCTCTCGCTCTCGCTCTCGCTCTCGCTCACGCTCTCGCTCTCGCTCTCGCTCTCGCTCTCGCTCTCGCTCTCGCTCACGCTCTCGCTCTCGCTCACGCTCTCGCTCTCGCTCACGCTCTCGCTCACGCTCTCGCTCTCGCTCACGCTCTCGCTCTCGCTCACGCTCTCGCTCTCGCTCACGCTCTCGCTCTCGCTCACGCTCTCGCTCTCGCTCACCCTCTCGCTCTCGCTCACGCTCTCGCTCTCGCTCACGCTCTCGCTCTCGCTCACGCTCTCGCTCTCGCTCACGCTCTCGCTCTCGCTCACGCTCTCGCTCTCGCTCACGCTCTCGCTCTCGCTCACGCTCTCGCTCTCGCTCACGCTCTCGCTGATTTAGGAGGCTCAGCACAAGGCTCTTGATTCATGTTTCACTCATGGTGGCTCTTTTTCCCCAAGAGTAATAAAACCCCATTTCTGATTCACAGCTAACGAAATGTCCACACTAAACAGTCCCACATTAGGGTTTATTTGCATGGCCCGATCACACGGGGTATCGTGTTCATTCGTTACATTGTTAGCAAATTATCCAGTCTCCTGGATAGATCACAACCACCTCACATTTGCATTCGCGGGTCTCTATGAATCAGCCTCAACTCAATGGCAATGAATTTTTTAGTTCGGTTAACCCAGTTAGTTGGCGAGAGTTACAGAGATTAAGGCTGGAAGATATCAAGTCATTCACTGCATTGCATTTGGCTGCTTTCAAAAACTAGCCCATGACAACTCCATGGGTCATAGCAGAATATTATTCAATATAGGGCTTAGGTCAAAGGGCACTGGAAATATACCATAACTATCACCGTGGGCTGAAGTACACCAATTATCATGAAATTGGTGCAGGATCAGGCAGAATTTCAGCATTTGTTCTGTTTTGCATGGGATCAGCATGTGTAAGGGCTGACCCAATGACAACTAACTGCAGCATATTGAAGCACTGCGTTAACTGAAATGCATAATCCCTAAAATTAAAGCATTATTGTTCTCACTAAAAGTAAGCACTTCCTTTATTCCCACCCCACCACACCCCGCTTTCTTAGTAGAAGGAGTGAGTGTTCCCTTCTTGCTTATGACATAAAGTAGAAAATTTCCATCCTGGACTTAGATTCAGCATCAGTAAAATCCATCTTATCTGTGCAAATTTCTCTCACCATTCTACTTTTCCAAGATTTCGATTGGGATTTTGATTAATAATGTATCTATTTAATCCTATATACAAGGTGAATAAAATGTGCATGGCTTTAAACCTCTTGAGTTTGCATTGCAGAAAAAAGTAAATCAACTTACATGGACAATTAATGATATGTTACCTTCTTTTGCCATTTGATCATTTCTTGTTTATATGTTTTTCACCAAAACATTGCCAATTTTTCATAGAAATGATCACATCTAGTATTTTTATACGTTGCTCCTTGGCTGCCGGCAGGTGCTCATTCATTCAATAAGTATTGAATAGCTAATAACACGTTAGACCTTGGGGATGAAATCCTGAACAAGACAAAAATGATTTTATTTCTTCTAGTGAAGCTAACCGTATAGTAATAAATTCCAATGACTAAACATTCAATAATAAACCTGGGAACTGAGTATTAAAGTAGGAGAAGTGCAAGTTCTCTGGGAGGAAATAGACCAGGCTAAAAGACAACACACAGCCATCACGTCAATGTCTACTGATAGCAGCCCTATAGCTAGGGCAGGGAGACGTGCCCCGCACGTTTCTGAGACTATAACTTTTTATGGGAGCAGACAGTCTTGCTTTTTTTCCTGGAGTAAGTAGAAAACCCCGTTATCAAGTCGATGCCAACTCCCAACGATGGTATAGGACAGGTAGCACTGCTCTTGCGGGTTTCTAAGACTGTAACTCTTGACGGAGCAGCTGGGGTTACAGTTAGCATCCTGAGGCTGGTGGAAATGTCTCCTTCAACGAGACTGAGACCAAAAGGCTTACAGTCATCCTTGTCACTCTTCCTCCGGGACATGCCATGATCTGTTTGCCAGAAAACCTTGGGGATTCTAACTCTGCAAAAGAGCCAGATTCATCGCTTCTTTTGTCTCTGCCTTCTACCACTTCTACATCATTAATCTCTGATTTCTGCAATAGCCTCCTGCCTGCTCTCCTGCCTCTGCCTTTACAGAAGCATGCACTACATTCAATTCCAAATACACATACCTATTACTCGCTATTATTTACATAATATAAATTTCATTTCTGTCCATATCAATGGAATAAAAGCCATAATCTTTCTACTGGTCTAAGAGATTTCTTTAATTTCTCCTCCACCCCTCTGAAATATTTCTCCCATCACACTAGATCCTGTGATGGGAGGCTCTTCCTGCAGACCTGCCCAGTGCTTCCTTGGGACCCAAGAATGCGGTTCACTCTTTGAAATGGTTTTCTTCTAAGTATCCACTTGACTAGGTCCATTACTTCTTATAGTTCTTTTTCAAATGCCACTTTGTCACTGCTGTGTTTCCTGACAATTGCATAATTACATTTACTTTCTGACCCATCCCAATTCTCCCTGTCTCTCCTGCTTAGCCATTTTGTCCATAGTACTGAACATCAACTGTCATAGTGTGCAGTTCGTCACGCTCTCGCTCTCGCTCACGCTCTCGCTCTCGCTCACGCTCACGCTCTCGCTCACGCTCACGCTCTCGCTCTCGCTCTCGCTCTCGCTCACGCTCTCGCTCTCGCTCACGCTCTCGCTCTCGCTCTCGCTCACGCTCTCGCTCACGCTCACGCTCTCGCTCTCGCTCACGCTCTCGCTCTCGCTCTCGCTCTCGCTCTCGCTCACGCTCTCGCTCTCGCTCTCGCTCTCGCTCACGCTCTCGCTCTCGCTCTCGCTCTCGCTCACGCTCTCGCTCTCGCTCTCGCTCTCGCTCTCGCTCTCGCTCTCGCTCTCGCTCTCGCTCTCGCTCTCGCTCACGCTCTCGCTCTCGCTCACGCTCTCGCTCTCGCTCACGCTCTCGCTCTCGCTCTCGCTCTCGCTCACGCTCTCGCTCTCGCTCACGCTCTCGCTCTCGCTCACGCTCTCGCTCTCGCTCACGCTCTCGCTCTCGCTCACGCTCTCGCTCTCGCTCACGCTCTCGCTCTCTCTCACGCTCTCGCTCTCGCTCACGCTCTCGCTCTCGCTCACGCTCTCGCTCTCGCTCACGCTCTCGCTCTCGCTCACGCTCTCGCTCTCGCTCACGCTCTCGCTCTCGCTCACGCTCTCGCTCACGCTCTCGCTCTCGCTCTCGCTCACGCTCTCGCTCACGCTCTCGCTCTCGCTCACGCTCTCGCTCTCGCTCACGCTCTCGCTCTCGCTCACGCTCTCGCTCACGCTCTCGCTCTCGCTCTCGCTCACGCTCTCGCTCACGCTCTCGCTCTCGCTCACGCTCTCGCTCTCGCTCACGCTCTCGCTCTCGCTCACGCTCACGCTCTCGCTCACGCTCTCGCTCTCGCTCTCGCTCTCGCTCACGCTCTCGCTCTCGCTCTCGCTCTCGCTCTCGCTCTCGCTCTCGCTCTCGCTCTCGCTCACGCTCTCGCTCTCGCTCACGCTCTCGCTGATTTAGGAGGCTCAGCACAAGGCTCTTGATTCATGTTTCACTCATGGTGGCTCTTTTTCCCCAAGAGTAATAAAACCCCATTTCTGATTCACAGCTAACGAAATGTCCACACTAAACAGTCCCACATTAGGGTTTATTTGCATGGCCCGATCACACGGGGTATCGTGTTCATTCGTTACATTGTTAGCAAATTATCCAGTCTCCTGGATAGATCACAACCACCTCACATTTGCATTCGCGGGTCTCTATGAATCAGCCTCAACTCAATGGCAATGAATTTTTTAGTTCGGTTAACCCAGTTAGTTGGCGAGAGTTACAGAGATTAAGGCTGGAAGATATCAAGTCATTCACTGCATTGCATTTGGCTGCTTTCAAAAACTAGCCCATGACAACTCCATGGGTCATAGCAGAATATTATTCAATATAGGGCTTAGGTCAAAGGGCACTGGAAATATACTATAACTATCACCGTGGGCTGAAGTACACCAATTATCATGAAATTGGTGCAGGATCAGGCAGAATTTCAGCATTTGTTCTGTTTTGCATGGGATCAGCATGTGTAAGGGCTGACCCAATGACAACTAACTGCAGCATATTGAAGCACTGCGTTAACTGAAATGCATAATCCCTAAAATTAAAGCATTATTGTTCTCACTAAAAGTAAGCACTTCCTTTATTCCCACCCCACCACACCCCGCTTTCTTAGTAGAAGGAGTGAGTGTTCCCTTCTTGCTTATGACATAAAGTAGAAAATTTCCATCCTGGACTTAGATTCAGCATCAGTAAAATCCATCTTATCTGTGCAAATTTCTCTCACCATTCTACTTTTCCAAGATTTCGATTGGGATTTTGATTAATAATGTATCTATTTAATCCTATATACAAGGTGAATAAAATGTGCATGGCTTTAAACCTCTTGAGTTTGCATTGCAGAAAAAAGTAAATCAACTTACATGGACAATTAATGATATGTTACCTTCTTTTGCCATTTGATCATTTCTTGTTTATATGTTTTTCACCAAAACATTGCCAATTTTTCATAGAAATGATCACATCTAGTATTTTTATACGTTGCTCCTTGGCTGCCGGCAGGTGCTCATTCATTCAATAAGTATTGAATAGCTAATAACACGTTAGACCTTGGGGATGAAATCCTGAACAAGACAAAAATGATTTTATTTCTTCTAGTGAAGCTAACCGTATAGTAATAAATTCCAATGACTAAACATTCAATAATAAACCTGGGAACTGAGTATTAAAGTAGGAGAAGTGCAAGTTCTCTGGGAGGAAATAGACCAGGCTAAAAGACAACACACAGCCATCACGTCAATGTCTACTGATAGCAGCCCTATAGCTAGGGCAGGGAGACGTGCCCCGCACGTTTCTGAGACTATAACTTTTTATGGGAGCAGACAGTCTTGCTTTTTTTCCTGGAGTAAGTAGAAAACCCCGTTATCAAGTCGATGCCAACTCCCAACGATGGTATAGGACAGGTAGCACTGCTCTTGCGGGTTTCTAAGACTGTAACTCTTGACGGAGCAGCTGGGGTTACAGTTAGCATCCTGAGGCTGGTGGAAATGTCTCCTTCAACGAGACTGAGACCAAAAGGCTTACAGTCATCCTTGTCACTCTTCCTCCGGGACATGCCATGATCTGTTTGCCAGAAAACCTTGGGGATTCTAACTCTGCAAAAGAGCCAGATTCATCGCTTCTTTTGTCTCTGCCTTCTACCACTTCTACATCATTAATCTCTGATTTCTGCAATAGCCTCCTGCCTGCTCTCCTGCCTCTGCCTTTACAGAAGCATCCACTACATTCAATTCCAAATACACATACCTATTACTCGCTATTATTTACATAATATAAATTTCATTTCTGTCCATATCAATGGAATAAAAGCCATAATCTTTCTACTGGTCTAAGAGATTTCTTTAATTTCTCCTCCACCCCTCTGAAATATTTCTCCCATCACACTAGATCCTGTGATGGGAGGCTCTTCCTGCAGACCTGCCCAGTGCTTCCTTGGGACCCAAGAATGCGGTTCACTCTTTGAAATGGTTTTCTTCTAAGTATCCACTTGACTAGGTCCATTACTTCTTATAGTTCTTTTTCAAATGCCACTTTGTCACTGCTGTGTTTCCTGACAATTGCATAATTACATTTACTTTCTGACCCATCCCAATTCTCCCTGTCTCTCCTGCTTAGCTAATTTTGTCCATAGTACTGAACATCAACTGTCATAGTGTGCAGTTCGTCACGCTCTCGCTCACGCTCTCGCTCTCGCTCACGCTCTCGCTCACGCTCACGCTCTCGCTCTCGCTCTCGCTCTCGCTCACGCTCTCGCTCTCGCTCACGCTCTCGCTCTCGCTCACGCTCTCGCTCACGCTCACGCTCTCGCTCTCGCTCACGCTCTCGCTCTCGCTCTCGCTCTCGCTCTCGCTCTCGCTCACGCTCTCGCTCTCGCTCTCGCTCTCGCTCTCGCTCACGCTCTCGCTCTCGCTCTCGCTCTCGCTCTCGCTCTCGCTCTCGCTCACGCTCTCGCTCTCGCTCTCGCTCTCGCTCTCGCTCTCGCTCTCGCTCACGCTC